>NC_056730.1:109793695-110011097 GCF_019279795.1 Protopterus annectens
TTACACAGCGAGCGCTAGAATGCACAGTGAGGAAGGAAAGGAGCAGATAAAGTTTCAGAATGTGCTCGATCTAACAAAAATGGTTTCAATGAGACTCATCATTCAAACCATGTCCCCTATCCGCTTGAAGCCTAACTATCCACTTACCTTCCTCTTTCTCTGTATAATTACTTACATTGCCTAGCCTCTCAGTGGAATATATAGATTCTAATACTAAAAACTTAAAATTATGAGTTGTGTCATTCTGTAGATCATGTTTAGCTATTGCATTGCCTTCATTCTCTCTGCTAATGGCAGAAACATGTTCTCTTATCCTTTCTCTAAGTGTTCTATTGGTCTTACCTACATAGAAACTATTACATTTTTGACACATTGCCAGGTAAACTACATTCCTAGACTTACAATCTGTGTAGTGATTGAATTCATATCTAATATGTGTATCTGGATGTATAAAATAGTTCTTATTGGCTATAAAACTGCATTGGTTGCAACTGTGACATGGAAAAGTACCTTTTCTTGAAGAATGCAATTTCTTCTTGTCATTACTCTCATAGCATAAAATCCTTTTTAACGATTTAGTGTTCTTATAACTAAAACTAGGGCTTGTACCCACCACTTGCTTTATGTGTTCATCCAATAGCAATATACACCAATTCCTCCTGATTATCTCTTATCGTATTATTATTATTGGTGTAAGGAATGGTCAATCTCTTAACTTTTAAGTTTTATGCTCTGTATGTATATGACTGCTTCTTCTAATGTATGGTTTTTGTTAGATCGAACACAGAAACATTAAGTTTAAGTGAGATATGTATTGTTTATGAGCATTTGTAAAGTGTATATAGATGTTTTATTGTCTTCCTTATTATATAATATGTTTATTTAAAAATGGAATGTCTTAGTTTACTAAAAGTTTTTCTTGATTATATTATTCCTTGTATGCACTGTGTGCTTTCTTAAGAGCTGGAGAATCAGCATACATAAGATATAACCAAGATGTATATATTAAGGTTTTTAACATATATTATTTAATATATATATATTTTCAACATTTTTTTTAACATTTTGTACTATTACTGAGTTCTTATATGTAGAAGCTCAATGCAAGTGTTTTGCCCCCCACCCCGTTTTATACACATTCCATACACATGCACACACATATATCTATATTTTTAGCTTTCACTATTAAATGTTTTTTTATATATGTGCCTATAGTATAGAACATATTGTAATTGTGACTTTAAGAGCTTTTATCATGTGCTTTCTATTAGGCATTTAATTGTTTTTTACTAGAAGTGATACCATATCTAAATGAAGTTGAAGTACTTTAGTATTGTTTTAAGTCTGAAGAAGCGTCCTTGGAGACGCGAAAGCACTTACTTTATGGAATAAAGAATATATTTTTTACTCAGTGGTTTGCTTCGATTGTTGTGGAGTACCTGCCATTCTTCTACATTTGATTTTGGACATTTTTGCTTGGAGGTACTTTAACCTTGTGGTGTTTTCTCTCTTTTTTTGTACATTTAATATATTAGAAAAGGAGCAGTGCTACTCCGACTGTGAAAGTCGCAGTTCTGGAGGTTTCCATATGTGTTCTATGTTATAAAAGCATGTTACTTGCACACAGTAACAAATGTTTTTACCATCATCAAACTCTCTGGTTGATAAAACTATTTCATTTAGCTAGATGGAAAATATTACAACGGTTTTTCAATTAAAAAGTAATTTATTATAAAAAAAAAATCAGTTCAGAAGACAGCAGATATCATTAGCTGCAAAAGTTTAAAGGTCAGCCATTTGGCAGAGAGGAAAGGTGGCCATCTGTAATGTTGGCTATCTGATGTCGGTACAAGACTGATAAGCTTAGAGGATGTGTAGGAAAGAATACAGTGAAACAGCACTTGACCAGTTCTTCTATCATGGGGAGGAAGGGTGCAGGATCTTATAGCTTACACTACCTCTGGCTGACCCAAGTGGGTCTTGCAAGCACAGTCTAGTTTGGGAAGGCAGATGTCCTGAAGTGACTTCATATTCATTTCATCAAGTATTTATCTGTCAGATTCCATATAATGTATTCTGACCATGATAACATGAACATTTCATTCTTTATGAGAGACTTCACTTCTCAGCCTTGTTAATTAGCAGTTAAGTGCAAGAAGCCTTCCTGAATGGGTTATGTCTGTGAACAATTGTAGTCTCGGGGGGGATTGTAGTGGGGCCAGAGACTGTGACTCTATATGGCTGTTGCCAGTATGAAAGTGCTGGGGTGCACAAAAAATTTTACACATACTTAATCTTTGTCGAAGAAAAGTGTTTCACTTCATGTTTATGTTCCAATTTCAGGATATGGACAAGTAAAATAGTCCAGATCAGCCAATCAATTAAGCTCCATAGTTAGTAATAAACTTACTGCCATATTTCTCCAACCATGTCTTAAAACTATCCACTGTGTCAAGGTCTAAACCTTATGTATTAATTTATACATTCTCAAAAGTGTTTTAAATCCATGTACGTTATAGACCTAAAATTCTAGTTCTGAACTCGATAGCCATAATTATGTCTTCCTTCAGTTTTCTATAGGGCAATGTGTATGGATTTAGCGCTTTGAGTTAACCAAAATAAGACAAGGGAATCAGTCCTTTTAATAAAATGATATTGAACCTATTCTAAAACCAAACTGGTAGACTTAGTCTTGTAGGTTCATAGGTGTTTACTAGACTAATGACCACAAAGGCCTTTTTAATCCTAGCCATGCATCCCAAATCTCTGAAAAGTTCTGTTACCCCTGATAAGAATAAGCAGGGGCCTGGGAGATGAACCATTTACAGGTTGCCTGTGTCCATTGGAGACATAAGTGCCAAACCAGGGATGTGTTTCCTGTTCCCCATCCAACTGTCCAAATTACACTTGAATTGGGGTTAGGGATGAACTCTGCTTCACAAAGATGGGGAGCTGTTCCAGAGATAGGGTAGTCTCTGGGACCTGACACACCAGCAAGTCCTATTTATATCACATGCAAGGTTTAAGTCTTTAGAATGGGTAATTCTGGTGCTGTTTGCTTTATGGATATGCAGGAGGTCCATCAGAGTGGAGTCTGACAATGCCCTGTATGCGAGGCAGAGATTTCCCTTCAAAAGCCTGTAGGAGACAGAATACAGAGATAGGGCCTTGAGGGAGTCGGCATAGGACATTTTACTTACGCTCTGTATTCTTTTAGTGAGGAACCTCTGTGGGCGATCCAGTTGTTGGACATGCCTGGTTATGTGCTTACTAAAGGGAGCATAAATCTTCCAACATAAAAGATCTATCAAAAAGCAAACTGAAGGTCATGTTGCTTAATGCTAGGAGACTTAACATGAAAATGCACTCACACGAGGCTCTCCTCACACTGGAAGATGCCAACATCTGTGTAGTCACGGAAACTTGGCTCAAGGCTGGAGAGAGGACCCATGCTTTACCAGGCTATACCTAATTTCACACATTCTGACCCCAATATGAGGTCAGGAAGACTAAGGGTGGCAAAGTTTCTATTTTCATTAAAGACAAACGCGCTTCTAGACTGGTGTGCCAGCATGATGCACTAGAACTTCTCCAAGTGCAATTGACAATTGGAAAAATGCCCATCCAAGTTATAGCCAGCTATAGACCCTCTTCCATGACTCATGACTCCCACTTCACCTACCTAGACCTACTTGACTCCATCAAGGTACCCCCTAATACCCTGATACTTGGTTATTTCAATTGCCCCACATAAAATGGGTGAACTGTTCCTGTTCTAATGCACTCACCCAATGATTCCTTGACTTCATCAGTTGTAATGCACTAGACCAGCTTGTCTCATCCCCCACAATGGGAGATAACATTCTAGACTTGGTTCTCACCAACATGGATGACTGCTGCACCACCCCCATAGTAAGTCCTTTCCTGATGAGATCAGACCATTGGTCTGTCTAATTTGAAGTGACTATCCCGTCCACCCCCCCCTGCCCAGCCCTAACCAGGGTAAAACCTTCTCAAAAACAGACTACAACCTTCTAAGGGAGGGTACCAGTAGCTTCACACCACCACCCTCCTCAGAGAATGCAGATAAATATGCTGAACAGTATGCCAGTGCAGTATACAAGCACCTGTACAACTGGATGGACTCAGCCATACCCAACAGAACTAAAACCTGCTCCTCAAGGAAACACAAACCTATCTGGTGGACATTCTCTATCAACAGGCTTTATAACAAAAGGAAGAAGCTGTTGTCCAAGGGTAGAAAGGCACAAATTCCCAGTTGGAGAAACTCCCTCCTTATCCTCAACAAGCAAATTAGATCACTAGTGAAAATCTCCCAAGCCAATTATGAATCGAAACTAGCCTCCAAAACAAAGGATAACCAATAAGCCTTTTTCAGTTATATCAGAAACCTCCATGGCAAAGCCCAGGTTTGTTCCAAATTAGTTCTTAACAACACCACTTACACTGATCCTGTTGACTTATCCAACCTGCTAGCAGATAGGTTCAGTGCAAACGTCACCCCCCTGTCCCCCCAAAGGCCCATTCGACATCCCCAATACTTGTCCCGCACCTCACATCTGCATAAAGTAAGTGTTAAAGGCCCTATCCAAGGCAAAGAACACATCTTCCATGGGACCTGATAGTATCCCAAGCTGTATTCTGCAACATCTCTGGAAAGAACTAGCCTCGCCATTGAATATCCTATTTAACCATAGCCTAAGTACAAGCTTCTTTCCAGAAGAGTGGAGAACTGCTATTGTCATCCCTTTGCACAAAGGTAGTGCCACTACTGACCCTGGAAACTAGCACCCCATTAGCTTGACAAGTCTGATGTGTAAGGCCATGGAGTGTATTAATATGGACCTCATAAACAAGGACATAGGCAATTTACAAGCACTTGACCCCACCCAGTTTGTATTAGTCAAGGGCAGATCTTACCTGTTGAACCTGGTTGACTTTTTTTAGACTGTCACCAAAGCACTGGATGAGGGAAAGTCAGTACATACAGCTTACCTTGACTCAGCCAAAGCCTTTGACACAATCCTGCACTTGAGCATCATTGATAAGCTAACACAACTTTGTGTAAATCCCTATCTCATCAGGTGGGTGGCCAAGTGGATGACCGATGGGTCCCACAAGATCATAATAGGTGCCACTACCTCTGACAGCAGACCTGTCTCTAGTGGTGTTCCCCAGGGATCTGTCCTGGGACCCCTATTGTTTGGCATCTACTTCTCAGAGGTACAGGCAAAGGCAAAAGGCCTGTGGCTGACCACGTTTGCGGATGACTAAGTTGGGTGCTGTCATTGACTCCCCAAATGATGTTAACATACTACAAGATGATCTCACAGCAATAAATGACTGGTGCCAAAGTCATGGCCTTAAGTTAAATGCAAAAAAATATGTTATACTATTCTGCAAAAACATGGCTCCTACTAATTAACACATCAATGGCAACCCCCTAAGCACACAACCTGTGGTGAGAGACCTGGGTACATCAGTTGACAGCAAACTCACATTGGACCATTATGTAGCGGCAGTGGTCAGAAAAGCCTTTTACTTGGTTCATCTCATAAGTAAATGGATTACATCTAGAAAAACAGAGGTCATTACTTCTCTGTACTCCTCCCTCATTAGGCCAATAATTAAGTACAATGCCCTGTTTGGTATGTACCTCTCCAAACACCTGTACCAACTAGGAAAGGCCACATAAATACCTCACAAAGAGAATCCATGGCCTCCAACACCTGTCCTATGCGGACAGGCTCAAATCACTATCACTCTACTTGGTATCATACAGATTGCTCAGAGGTGATCTGTATCTTGCCTACAAGGCAATTTCAGACCCTGCTCTACTAGAGATGCTCCATGTCTGTAAGTCTAACTCCTCACGCATTACCCAGTTAAAACACTTAAATCTAAAATGTGATATTAACAAAACCTGCTGGAGAGACAGGTTTGTCTCCCAGAGGCTGCCCTGTCTCTAGGCTACACTCCCCATACATGTCAAGCGAAGTATGTCTCTGACCCTCTTGAAGTGCAACCTTGTTAAGTGGATGGGAAACCACAGATTTGTCCCAGCGGTTCCACCTGTGTTTGACATTGACACGGGTGACAGGTGCTGATTGAGGTTTACTTTTTGGGGATAAACTCTTGGCTAAGCTTGTAAGGGCCCCAAGGCCATTAGCCTAGTAATCTGTTATGATCCGATGATAGGTCTGATGAATGTCTGATACAGTGGAACAATTACTTCCTTGGACCTATATGCCATACCTTTGTTTATAAGCTGTACAAAGAAGAATGATTTTTTTCAATACTGTAGACATGTGATGGTCAAAGGCTAGATTACTGTCGATGTGTGTCCCTAAGTCCCTAACTACTGGGCAACTCTAAGGGGTGTGTTGTCAATATGATAGTTACCGTGGTGGATAACTTCCTGAAAGATACTATTATGCATTTCTTGACATTTAGTTTTAGTCAATGGCTCTTACACCAGTTGTTTGCCTTTGTCAGCCCTTCCTGGAGAACATTTGTGTCAGTGTGGGATTCAATGACAGCTCCTAATTTGTAATCATCTGCAAATTCAGTCAGGTAGAGACCACTAAAAAAGCCACTGTAAGGGAGGATATTGATTTAGTCAATATTGAAAACCCTAGAGGGGACAGGTGTAGATTGTCCCTGGCAAAACAGCATAGTCTGTTGAAGATGCCCTCCCATGCTGACGTATATTGTATCCCATTGAAGCTACACCAACAACTAAGCCAAATATTAAAGTCAATCATCTTATATTCATATTGTGGCATCTTCCGTGAAAAAGGTAGAATGCTGCTCAATGCTAGGCTCATACTGCTGTGGGAGACATAGTCCAAGAGCTCCATCACATCTCTCTTCATATAGTCCAGGGAGTTAAGTCTTAGGTCATTTACACCCACATGGACTATAACTGAGTCATACTGGTACTTGTGGTCCAATTACCTGAGCGGATACATAATCTGGTAGATTCTGCCCCATATAGCCAACTCACCATGGCTTACTCACACAGTGACTGGGATATATATGTCTCTCAAAATGAAGTCTTATATGACTGAAATGCAGAGTTTTGTTAGCATCTTGCCTCATGGGCTTAGATGTTGAGCCTCTGTGAGATGTGGCTATGTGTGTTGTGGTGGGTGCTGTGTTAGCAGATTGCTTTCGGGGTTACTGAGGACATTAGTTGTAGGTGTAATGTTTAGGAGGCCTTTGAGATTTAGGAAGATTACATTTAAGAGCCTCGGCGTGTGTCTGATGTATATTGTGTGTTGTGGGTGTAGTGTGTGTGCATTGCAGATAACCTGATTGGCATTATCACTGCTTGTGTGTGAGATCTTTGCTTCCATTGACATTGTGCACATGCGTCTCTCATATATCTTATCAGCATGTTTAACAATACATTGGTTGCAAGTAAACATGAGGCAACTGCTACATTGCTTAATGACATCCATATCCATCAAGCTGGCTGCAGTAGAGATAGCACAAAAATTCATATAATTCATAGATTCATAAATTGCCACTAGACTAATGACCTGGTAGCCTTTCTAAGCTCAGCCAAATTTTCCTGAAAGAATAATGATGTCCTGTATACAAACAGGACATTGAGGGACTGGAATTTATAAGCTACCTCTGTCCATAAGAGACATGGGTGCCAGGCCCTATATAAATTTCCTATTCTCCATCAACTAGTCCAGGCTGTGCTTAAATTGGGTAATAGATGAACTCAGCTTCACATGGATGGGAAGCCTATTCCATAGGAGGGGCAGTCGATGAGACACATATCTGTCTCCAAAGCATGTTCTGTTTTATGTCACAGACAAAATTTAAGTCCCTAGACATTGTATTTCTGATGGTGTTTGACTTACAAATATGCAGGAGATTCATAAGTACAGGGCTTGTGGATGCCTAGTAAGCCAGGCATAGATCACCCTGTGGGTGGATAATAGGAAGTTCACCCCAGGGATCACTTCAGTTGCCTTGCTTGACAGGGACACTGGGAACTAACTTTGGGCGGCATGATGCAGGGGAATCTTCTTGAGCTAGGCTTATATAGGCTCCAGGGCCATTAGCCTAGAACACACCTATGAACTTATGAACCTATGAATCACTCAGCAATTTATACGAGAATGAGTAGATGGAAAGGGCATAAGGCAGGTTTGTTACAATTTGTATTTTTCTTTTGTAAGGAACCTCTGAGTTTTCTCTAGTTTTTGCATATGCCTGGTCAGGTACATACCAAAGGGAGCATTGTATTCTAAGACTGGTCTGATGCAGGTAAAATACAGTAGGGTACTGACCTCTTTAGACCTAGATGCCATGCCCTTACTTATAAGCTGCACAAAAATAAAAGGATTTCCTTCCCACTGTAGCCACATGGTAGACAAAGGTATGGCTACAGTCTATGTGAGTACCTGAATCCATGACCACTGGTTCATCTCTTAAAGGTGTATTATCAACATAGTAATTAGCCAGGGTGGTTGACTTCCTAAAAGGTACAATTATGCAATTCTTAACATTGAGTTTAAGACCATGGCTTTGACACCATTTGTTAGTCAGAGACAGGCCTCTTGAAGAATGTTAGTGCCTGTAGGGGAATCGATGATAACCCCCAGCTTGCAAACATCTGCAAACTTCATCAACCATAAACCTTCAGCATTTCCTTCCTCATCAGAGAAATAGATGCCAAAAAGGAGTGGAGCCAGTACTAAGTCCTTGGGGACCCTGTTATTGGTTTCTTGGTGGAGGTGCCCTCACATATTTTGACCTCCAGGGTCCTATCAGTCAAACAGTTGGCTATCCAGCCAGTGATAAATGGGTTTATGCCTAATTTTCAAGGTTGTTTATAATGCCTGAGTGAGATATTGTATCAAAAGCCTTGGCCAGGTCAAGTTAAGCTGTCAGCACAGTCTTGGCCTTATCCATTGCTTTGGTGAGCCTCCCAAAGAAGTCCACCAGATTTAATAGGCATTGCCTTCCTTTAACAAAGCCATTCTGTGATGGGTCCAGTGTTTTCAGGTTACTTATGCCCTTATTTATCATGTATATGATGATCCCTTCCAAGGTATTACATACTAGGCTGGTTACACCTATGAGTGATTAATGGTGTGAACAACATTTGGAAATATTCTATATTATTCTACAGCAGGTTTGTGGATGAAATATTTCTGCTATGGGGGGCACAATGGATGAACTACACGGTTTTGTGAGATATTTGGAGAATAGCCCTTTGCTTCTAAGGTTTACTGTTCATATATTGAACAGGGAAATTGAGAATTTTTGGATGTAAAGCTACTGAAGTTGAATGATGGTACTATAAGTACTTGTATTCATCAGAAATCTTGTTGGAAGAATGGGCTATTAGTCCAAGACAGTATGCATCTGCCCCACATATTTAGAAATATAGACAAAGGGCACTTTTTGAGAAACTCTAGATTATGTACTGAGGAAAATACCTTTGTAAAAAAATTGAATATCTGACCTTTCGATTATGCTCTCATGGTTATAGGGTGTGAGAGATATGTGATGCAATGACTGATGTCAGTGAGCTAAGAAGGACTCAAAGGAAACTTTGGTATAACAAGGATATTCATGAAGATAGGCAAAAATATGTAGTTGATAGAAGGATATCTCAATCTGATTGAACAAAGGTTATATTGAAGTACAGCAGTGATATTAGTGGGGTGTGTGATATTATAAAAAATAATTGGAAGATTCTTCTAACTGACACTAATATAAAAGAGATTGTGGGAGAAGTACCCTCATTTGGTTTTAAAAAAAATATGAATTTGAAGCGGATATTATGTAAAGACATATTGCCCGCAAAATGTCCTATATTATCTAAGACAATTGGCACATTTCCTTGTGGGCATTAAAAATCTTGCGAGCTAATCAACATTAAGAATACAGTTGAACATCCAATCACACATAAGATATATTGCCCTCATTTGCATGCTAATTATCTCACTAGGAATGTGATATATCTTGCAAAATGTAAAAAATGCTCATCTTTTTATGTGGGCAAAATGAATAGATCGCTCAAAGATCAAATTTTACAACACATGAGCAATATAAGATTGTCTTCACAGCATAATGCTTTAGCTCAACATGTTAAGAAACATAAAGATCATGGTTTATTGTTCATGGTTTTGTAGATTCACAGGGAGAATAAGAGAGGCAGGGATTTATTGAATAGAATAGAAGTGACTGAATCCTATTGGACAGCAGATTTGAAAGCGGACATATCCCCTGGACTGAATGGAGTTGTTTTGATTAAGCTGATCTTGAAGGGGTGTAGGCCCTTGTTTTAATTAGCTGATTGTTTTTATATATGGTATAGAGGGAATCTGATTGGATGGATCTGAAGAAGGGTAGCTTCCCAAAAGCTCTTATCTATTTTTAAGTTATTCAGTGCCTCACCTGTTTTTATCATTTTATTTATTTTTTCCATTAAACTTTCTGTTATGTGATTTACAGGATGGTGATCTGTGTTGTTGTTTTTGTTACAGTTAAGGAAATTAATTTAAGAAGGAACAGTTTAACAATAACTGTGCATAACAAAATATAAAAGTAATATAACTGTAAATAATCAATTATAAATTAGATAAACATCACACATGTAACTGACTACAAATGAATACCTAGACACATGTATTATGTTAAAGTGGTATTTTAGGAAACTAAGCCATAGGAAAACCATCAGTTTCACTGAATTAGTAAACCATTTCTGAAACATGACTCACTACAGTGCTTGGTATTCTTAAGTGTGAACTGTAAAGCTCCAAGAAATTTAATATAAATGCAAGTATCCTTCAATATTACAAATGGATACATTTAGACATCACTTACATTGTGTTTTATTTCTGTTAGTTAACTGATTTAAAATGTGTCTTGTAGTTCTTCTGTGTGGGAGTGGGTAGAATTTTGTTTTTAAAATAAAATGGTTCCTCATAGTCCAAAAGTCTGACAAAAATGTGATGACAAAGATGTAAAATGAGAAACACATTGAATTGCCGTAGTTGTTTTGAACTTAAGATCATTTAACAAAGGAATAGTTTGCACTTTGACCACATAAACCGAAGCAGATCCATGCTTCTAATCAGCACATAATTGAAAGCCAACATCATTTCATTTTTGATTGGCATACATTACTAACCCTATCAGTGCTAACTGAGTTATCTCAAAGTTAATTGAAGACTGAGCACTGAAATTTACAAATACTATCTTAAATACTTCTGTATGTAACTTCTCTTAGCTTTAATAATATGTTAAAAAGTTTATCCCCATGGATCAGTAAGCATAACTCATTACTGTAGCCACCTATTCTAACCTCCCATCCAAAGATACCCTGCTAGACTTGCTACTAAACAATAAAGCAGTTAAGCTTTAATTTTTTATGCCTAATCACTACAATCCCACTGGTACACCTAGCTAGCTACCCGCTTTTCCAAAAAGGATGAGAAGCAAAGCCTGGGGAAAACCTGCAGTTTCATATCAGGTTGTACAAGGAAGGGGGATTATTCTATTCATGTATATATACGATAGGAGGCTCTGTGACTTACATTGCCATCACTTTCAGGGAAACTTGGAGATATGTCATTACATTGCATGGTTGCTGCAGTACCTGAGTATGTGTGAGGAATGAAAGTGAGATTTCACTTCCTGATATTCATAGGTTCATAAGTTATTGCTAGACAGTTGATTGGCCAGATCTTTAACTGTATTAATTGCAGTAGCTAGATTCCTAAACATCCATATTTCTATATTAGGAGGGATAAATTGCCACTTTTATTACTATAAAGGAAAAGTCTTTTGCAGAAGAGAGAATTCTTAGAGCGAGGTACCTGTCCCACCATCTCTTTCTTTTTATGTTGTGGTAATAGTTTAATTCTCTTATATGGATGTTTGTGTTGCTATACGTTTTACTAACATGTAGGTGGTCATTTGAGTACTTATAGGCTACTAGGCAGAGGTCACCTCATCCAAAGGCTTTTTACCAGTCAGAGAAAAGAGATAAAGCTGTAAGCAATCTTTACAGGTCATGGACCTCAGGTGCTTGATTCACTTTGTGAGGAAATAATTGGGATTTTTTTGACCAAATCGTATGTTTGGACTGGAACATGCAAAGGTGAGTATATTATTTCTATTATGGACTTAATAAGGATTAGAGAGGGGAATTAACATACTCAGAACTATGAGATATTGTTTTGGTTATCAGCTGGGCTAGATAAAATGATTTCTTAAATATAATAGTTATATGGTAGCTGAGAGAGATTTTATTGTATACAAAAGGACCTGGGTCCTTAGTTAAATTGTTTTTGAGGTTATTGCTGTTTATGTAGTAAGTACATGGGTGTGCATATTTTCAAAACTGCATGATATTGCACTTCTTAGCATTAAGCTTTAAACCATGGCCTTGGTAGTGTTTGTTTTGTAGAATTTGGAAATCTTTTGGAGAGTTGATGACACTTCCTTGTTTACAATTCCCGACAAACATGGAGAGCCAAACACCACTGGCATTAGTTTTGACATCAAAAGTAAATGTGAAGTAGTGAGGGCCCTGGTTCTGATCCCTGGAGGAACTCATTAGTAGCAATCCTTTTAGAGATCAGATCCTAATTTGTTGGAGACTATCAATGAGATAATTCTCTTTTCAGTGCATTATGCAAAGGCTTACATGTTTGTTTGTGTTTTCTTTTTTGTATAACACCCAAGAGTGGAATTACAAATGCCTTGGCCAGATCAAGGGACCTTGTTTGTAGTGATTAGATCTCACCCAATGATTAGATCTCACCCAATCAGTGATTTTTTTCAAATAAGTCTACTAGGTTAATAAGGGAGTATATTCTAAACTGATTTGGATTAAAGAGTTATAAGCTGCCCATATATTTTTATGAATTCCATAATGGCACATTTCATTACCCCTTACAGGTATGGCTGGAATGATTTATTATCTATAGTTGCCAGAATCAGTACAGAGGAACAGCCATAGCTGTTCTCTATTGCCTCTGACATAGAGCCATTTGAGATGATAAGCTAGAACAGATTTTGTAGTAAATCAGTGAGTGCTTTATGTTGACAGGGAAGCACCGAGGCACATTAGGAACCATAGAGCCAGAATTTTTTTTCTTTGGGGGGGGGGGGTTGCCTCATATATTACCTTCAGGAAATGCTTAGAAGTTATCAGTGGAGAGTTCAAACATGCTGTAACGTGAGAGGACACTGGTTTGGATTAGTAGTAGTTTGAACTAAATGTTTCTGTTAGCATGTTGACTATTTCCTCAGTGACTGAATGGGTATAGTTATCTACCAACTCAATGCAATGGTGGATAATGTTTCTGACAAAGCTGAAAAAGGACGTATGGCTGGTCTTAAACAGATGTGGTGATTTTCAGTTCATACTTAGCCTTAGTAAATTTTATTTTGTTCCCAAGTACTTTGCTTAGTTTCTGGTGATAGGTATTGAAGCAATGAGTTTTCAGTTTATTCTTAATAGTGAGGACATTTTTGTTTTATTATATAGATTGTTTACATTATAAACCACCATAGGAGCTTGCTCCTAAAATTGGCACTGCATTTTCATCAGATGGGGATTAATGTCTTGATGTACACATTGAGGTAAGAATAGAAACTCTGTGCGAGTGCAGTGCTGTTTTCTACTGAGTCCTTAAGGGAAGCTGGACTCTTACATTGTTTCAGGTCATCAGCTGGTTGCAGTAAGACTGTTGTAGAAAAAAATCATCAGTGTAGTAGGATTTGGGGATGTATTCAGTTTAAATGGTGAAAACTGCTGAAAAGTGGTCAGATTTGACAAGTGATGGGGCAATCATAGTATAGAGCATAATGTCCTATACTTTGAATTCCTGATAAAGTAATGAACTATCTTGCCTAGAGATTTTGCACTAAAGAAATCTTAGATGATGCACTGAACACTTTTCTTTGTAATAGTATAGGCGTACCAGTTTATTCATAAATAGCTAAAATCAGTATGAATAATGAAGTTTGGCTCAGTGGGGAAAGACTCAAGCTTGTTTAGGTATGTCATATAAGTTTTGGATGCCATTAAAAGAGTTCTCTATCTGGTAAAAATATGGTAAGGAGTCTTACTGATAGTTACACTAATGAGGAATCACCTGTGGATGTTATTGTTCTGTATTAGTATAGATGTAAAAGAACTGCAGGGAAATATGAAGACACAATCACTGGTTTCTGATACAGCTTCAGCAGAGGGTTTACATGAGTGGGAAGCATTCAGTCTAGATATTGAGGATATGATATTACTGTAATCAAATCATGTTTCCCTGATGATGAAAATACTGGAATTTCCAAGGGTCAGGATGGCTTTTAGGAGAGTAATTCATTACTGTAGCTTCACACATTGTTCAGAATTACTTTTATACCGTCAATTGGTTTGGTTAGGTTGGTAGATGAGAAAACCAAAATTGTCTAAAAAAATCACTATAGTTTATCAATTTATCACTTGTTCATATACTATGGAAATGTCTTGAGAAATATTCTTAAGGAAATATCCAAATATATTTCTAAGATCACTTTTGTAATCAGCACATTTTGCATGTCAAATAGAAGCAATATGGCTACTCATATATTAAATGGCTATAGATACGGCTCAACTTGCATTGGCTGTATTTACTCTTACAAAAGTTTTTGATATGGTGGATCACACCAGTCATCATTCATGTTTATAAATCATGGTATTAGTACACATGCCTACCAGTGGTATCTGAGCTGTCTTTGCAATCATTCATTTGCAATTGAACATGCTCTAACTCCTCTTCCAAAGACTCAAGGGTTCCATTTTATCACCCTTGCTTTTTCAATTTATATTAACAGCTTTTCCTTAGATATTCCATATCTTCCATTATTATTATTTTAGCTGATAACATAGTCATCTGAAGATCTCATTCATTTCTTTCCAATATTATTAGACTCCAACAACAGGATCAGTTCTAGGAAACATACTCTTACGCACCCACCCCCCACCAGAAAAAACAAAACAGTACTGCTTTTCAAATCATCACAAAAGCTAAATAGTCTTATTTTTACTGCACAATTCTAGGTCAGCAAAAACTCCACTTGAAACCATTTCTTCATATTACAGATAATTAGGACTATGGCTTGATCAAACTCTAATACTGAATAAAAAAAAGTCACCAAACTTTGCTCTGGGCTTGGAGGATTTCAAACTTCTTTTAGGAACACAGATTTGGTTCAAATAGAGCATGCCCTACTTTTAATTGCATCTGCCTCTAAGAAAATCCTGAGCTGCTTCTTAAATATTTCTAAACTAAATTGTGATTTTATTAGCAATAGATAAACTATAATATTTAGAAAAAGGAAATAATATGACATTGTCAATATTCGAATATAAATCAGAACAGCAAAGTGGTGACTCCATTCTTTTAGTGTCAGATGCATACACAATGAAAAGATTAAAAGATATTGAAAATTGCTATTGCATAACACTAGCTGCTAAAATTGAATGTCATTGCTCATTCTGAGAAAAGCCAGCTGGTTATAAGTGCAATAAAGATCCCATCAATGTATTTGTACTGTACTATTTATGCTCTTTAATGTGTACTCCTTTACTTATCTTATTGGTTAATTTGCAGTTAAAGAAAGAATATATGATATTAGATACCAATCAGACCAATTCCCTTCATTCCACACTTCCCAGTCTAATAATGCAGTAGTCATAGCTTCACTGTTCTAACTCCAAACATTTGGCAGTCTGTTCCATCTAACATCAAAGACTGATCTAGTGATATGAATTTCAGGAAAAATTGCAAGTACTTTTTTTTGCAGGAGGCCGAGTTTCAGTGTATTCTATAAAATTACTTGGCTTTCATTTTGTACCATTAGCACAATGCCTTACTCTTCTTCTGGATTAATTGTAATTACATAGTTCAAGTACTCATTCCTCTTTTTCACCTTTCCTGTCACATTTTCTGTCGACCACACTCTAGTCCTCCTGTTTATATCTATATCTAATCTACACACACACACACACACACACACACACACACACACACACACACACACACACAGTAGTTCTAAATGATAACCAAAAAGATTAAATAACCACTTCCCTGCTCTTGTTTGGACTACTTGGACTAATTTCAAGTAGCTCACAATTAATAGGCAGCAGTAACGCAATACAGAGTAGACCAGCCAAATAAAGTAAAAAACAGAGCAATATCACAACCACAGAAAAAAAGCTAACACCCAATCAGAAAACTATTTATTTCTGTTCCTGGCATGAGTGTACACATATTTTTTATCCTATCACAAAATAAACTATTTCCAATTGCTCCAAAAAAACACCTACCACAGTAAGCATTATCTAAATTAACAATCAGGACAGTAGCTTTCAATAGGAACCAGAAGTTAATTAATCACTTCCCTGATAATGAAGGGACTGGTTTTAGATCAAATTCAGTAAAGTAGGTCACAAACAATAGACAGTAGTAACACTGTTGTGGAGCTCAGATTATCCTAGCCAAATGGAGTAGAATTAAGTGCAAAGCACATCAATATAAAAGCCGCAGAAAAAGGCTTACAGACAGTCAGAAAACTATTTTTTCTGTGCCTGATATAAGTATGTACTGAATTTTCCAGCAATTTTACCTTCTGTCACATAAGCTATTTCATTGTTGAAATCTAACCAGTGGTACTCACCCTACAGAGTGTTTGAATGGTTTGGCCTATTGTCAGCCTTTTTTGTGCTAAAGACAACAGGCTGTGGTTAATATCAAGTTAAATAGGAAAGTACTTTAAAGACATAGTGAAGGAGGTATCCAGCAGAGATACTTCAGTCCAGCAGACTGAAACTGGATACTTGTGATCACTGCTCTAACCTGGTTAACAGATTTAAATAAATACACAGACCTGCTAACAGTAAGAAGGGAGAAACCATGTTTGGGATGGAATTTGCAGGGCTTCTTGGTAGCAAAACCCCTTGTAGAAATGAGGCCATCTTCTCCATGGTCAGCTCATTGCACGTCCCCTCTTACATTACTTCCCTGGGTGCATGATGGGACTAAAACTTAATAGAAAAGCAACAATCTTGATAGCTGCTTTAAGGATGACCCTTCCTATCTAACCTCACCCAGATGCTGGAGAATGAATGGGCTACTTGGCTTAGAGGGAGCTGAAGATCAGTAGACAGCACGGGCAAAAAAAAAGGAAAAGCAAATGTGGAATATTAATAGCATTGTCCACCAAATCTGACTGAATCTTATAATTCTACCCAAGTAAGTTTGTTAAATTTGTGACCACTGAGATCAGGCAATATAGCTCTGAAATTATTTACATTGTTTGTGTCTTTCAGCTTTTCCCGGTTAGGGGTCACCAGTCGCTACAGTGGAACTCCGGTCCGCTAATAATTGGCAGTTGATTTTTACGTACTGGCTTGCCAGGCCTGACGCACAACCTTCAACGAAGGTACGCCCATTCACGCATGTCTCCACATAGAAGGCGCTCTAGCTGAGAATCGAACCGGACAGCGTCTTACTGTGAGGCGACAACGCTGCCGCAGCACCACCACCGCAGGTTCTGAAATTATTTACATAGAAATTATTATTTCCTCTGCAATAATAAACTTTACATATTTTACATTTTCAGCAATAAAATGGTATAGCTGTGCCCTTGCCACAGTATGTCATACAACATTATTTGCAACTTAAAAAATTGTGTTTACAATTTCATTCTTGAATGCCTGCAAACCAGGATGTTATATAAGCAGTAATGCCTGACAGGATAGGCATTGCAGGGAGATGAATGACCACTCAAGGGTGTTTGAAACTTGATTCCAGAGATGGAACAGACTGAAGGCCTTCCAGCTGCTGGCAGCTGTGTTATTTCCTTTAACAGCTATCTTTGACCTAACAGGTAGCACTCTCAACTTTGATGCCAAAAAATTGGTTGGATATGGGTTCTATTCTCACCGCAGGTGAGGGAATTAATTTGTTTCCATTACTACCATTGCACTGCAGCAATGAGGGTTTTTCACCTAACATGTTCATTCTTTTGGATGAGGTTGTTAAACAAGTTCCATCTACCTGAATTGAATGGAAAATAACCCAGGACACTTACTGAAAATAGTGGTAAAGTTCCCTGAAGTCCTGGTCAAATTTCCCATTGCAGGGTTGACTATCATCTCAGGTCTCCCATGTAAAGAACCCTCTGGCATAGTGGAGCTTACCCAGTCAACAAATGGTAAATAAATTACATACATAAATAAGTAAATAAATAAAGTACTGGGCTTAGCCAATAGCCTCTGTTTGTTTTTACATAACTTTTTTATGTATGGATCTTTAATTTTATGCAATGTTTTTGTTTGTTTCTTGGTGTTTTGGGGGAAAGGAAAGTTTTTCCTTGTTCTGTGCATTCTATGTGGTACAACTCCTGTGGTGCTGGTCCTTACTTGGTTTTGCTAATGTATACATTGGGAGTTAATATTACACATTTAGTGCTTCTTTTCATGTTTTACATGATCTAATGAATGAGCAAATGTTGAAGGGGTAGAAACCTTTGTTACAAACTAGGTAATTGAGATACTTTACAGTTGTAGTCATGGTGTACTGTTAGTAGCATAGTGGTAAGCTTTGCGGAAGGGGATGCATAAGTCAACAGTTACCTTATTGCATTTCTTTAAACTACAGCTGATGTTGGTCAAACTAGTTACATTACTGGCCTAAGTGTCATATTGCTGCTGAGAGGCCATTTTTGCAGTAACTTGGAAACTGGGAAAAAAAGAACATTTTTTAATAGTTGTTGTTTGTCTTTTGGCTTTTCTCGGTTAGGGGTCACCACAGCGGAACTCAGGTCCACTAATGATTGGCAGTAGATTTTCACGAACACTGAGGTACCAGCTCAACATCCAACCTTCAACAAAGGCACACCCATTTATGCATGTCTTTTGAGCACCCACCCAACTGCGAACCTTCAACGAAGGCACGCCCATTTATGCATGTCTTTTGAGCACCCACCCAACCGCGGGGAGGACATGCAGACTTCACACAGAAGGCACTCCCCGCACTCCAGCCAAGAATCGAACAGGAGAGTCTCTTGCTGTGAGGAAACAACGCTACCACTGATAGTATATCACTATATTTTTTCCCTCTAATATAACTTTATAATTAGTCAAATAATGTGTGTTTACATAGTGCCCTTTCACAAAAGCTGGGTCCAGGTTTTGTGCCAATATTGCCCAACCACTTAAGTTCTGGGTGAATGTTCATAGGTTTTCTACTAGGCTATTGATTACCAGTGTCTTTAAAAGCTTTGCTATGTAACCCAACCTAGTTTTGTCCCCGAGTTCCTTGGATGTCTATGTTTTGGTTTATGTTAGTAAACAGGTAGCTTTATGTTAGTTGGGGATTAATTTACTTTCTGTCATCTGTCAGAGACATGATGGCCAGACCGGGGATGAATCTGGGATTTGCCATTCAATGATCAAGGTTTCTTTTGAATAGGGTGAGGGATGAACTCTGATTCACATAGACTGGGACTTATTCCATAGCACAGAGATCCTTTGAGACACATCTCGGTCTCTCGGACATGTTCTATTTATGTTGCAGACAAAGTTCAAGTCCTTGGAGCTAGTGTTTCTGGGGTTGTTTATTTTGACAATGTGCAAGAGATCAATCAAAGCTAGATCTGAGGATGCTGCATATGGTAGGTGTAGACTGCCTCTCAGTATCCTGTAGGAGAATATGGCTTTAAAGGGCTCTGTGTAGGACAGAATATTCATATCCTGGATTCTCCTGGTGAAGAAACTTTGAGGATGTTCTAACTGTTGCATGTGCCTGGTAAGGTGTATACCAAAGGGGGAATTGTACTCAATGCTGGGTCTGATAAGGGGGACTATAACTTCCATGGTCCTGGAGGCCATGCCCTTATTTATGAGTTGGGTGACAGAATGATTTTCTTACTATCTTGGCTACATGTTTGTTGAAGGCCAGATTACTGTCTACATATGTTTCCAGATATGTAACTATCGGGTCAGTTCTTGGGGTATTTTATTGATGGAATAATTAGCTTCAATGGATGATTTCCCAAATGCCACTATAATGCATTTCTTCATGTTGAGTTTTAATCCATGGCTTTACCACCAGTAATTTGTTTGTGTTAAACCCTCTTGTAAGATGTTGGTATCAGGAGAGGAATTTATGATAGTTCCCAATTTACAGCAATCTGTGAACTTTGTGAACCAGAGGCTTTTGACAATAGCCTCGAATTTCGAGAAGCAGATGCCAAACAGGCCTGGGCTCAGTATAGAGCCCTGGAGTATTCTGCTGGTGACCAGTCTTCTGGTGGTGGCGATCTCACTGATCCAGACTTCTTTGGTTCCAACTTTGAGGATGTCAGCAGTCCAGTGAGTTATGTAGATATTTATGCTTACTTCTTAGAGTAAGTCAACAATATCTGAGTGGGGTATTGTATCAAATGCCTTGTCCAGGTCAAGGTAGGTGGTATGAACAATTTTCCCCTTATCCCTAGTGTTGTTGACTGTCTTGAAGTATAGTAAGCAAAACTTTCCCTTAACAAAACTAAACCATGATGGTTCTCATGTCTGTAGCTTACCAATGTCCTTGTTGATGATTTCCATGATAATTCATTCCATGGTTTTGCATATTAGACTCGTCAAACTGATGGGTCTGCAGTTCCAGGGAGTGGTTGATGGTCCACCCATATAAAGAGGGATGACTGTTGCAGCCCTCCATTCACCTGGCACATAAGTTGTTTTGAGAATGAATGTGAAATATATTGGACAACAAGTGAGTTTTAATTGAGAGTTAAGCCATGATTCTTGAGATAAGTGCTGTCATCGCTAGTGTGTAAGACTAGATAGATAGGGATTCTAGTCTCACTCCTGAACACTTCATGTAATTGTGTATAGTATAAATGTGATCACCTCAACACGTTAGAAAGAAGTAGGATTTTGCAGTATTTTGGGGCATAGGAGGTTGGCATAATGCTTAAGGTGTTTACCTTAGAAACACAGGGTACAGGGTTTCATTCTCAAATGTGGCAATTGGCTAGGCTTAAAATGGCCCAGAAGATACTAATCTATGAACCTGTGAACCTATAAGTGATTGTAACTACAAAACTTTACTGATATATTTCACCTTCATCAAAATAGCTTTATTTTATATGTAAACTTAAAATCAGCCCATGCGATTCATGGTCAAGCAACAGTGAAGAGGGATCCTACATAAAAGTTTAATGTACTGACTGATTTCAAGTGTGATAAATATCACATTACTAGAGTGAAATGATTCTTGTTAAGAGTCTGTCTTGTCCACTTTTTTAATCAGGTGCTGTGATTTTATCAGCCAGTTGTTTGTGCGGCATGACCACTCATGTTTTATTATTTCTGAAAGGCATTTGCTGATAAAGACTTTTTCTACTAATTGTATTAAAAGTAGCATAAATGACCGAACAGCTATAATTAGAATGTTGAAGGAATCTGCGTGTAAGTGACAGTGTGTGTGTGTGTGTGTGTGTGTGTGTGTGTGTGTGTGTGTGTGTGTGTGTGTGTGTGTGTGTGTGTGTGTGTGTGTGTGTGTGTGAGAGAGAGAGAGAGAGAAAGAGAGAGAAAGAAAATATACTTAGGAAAAAACTCATTAATGTGAACTTGATAGTTACATAAGAACTTCTTGAGAGACTAAATATGGTATGTAAAATTATGTAGGCAAAAGAACTGAAAGCAAACACTGGAACATCTGAAGTTATGCTTTCTGGAAATAATGACAGTACATTTACAAAAAAACAGTGGATTAAGCCAATAAATTAATGGGGTAAATTTACTCTTTAAAGGAAAAAAAAAGAAAGTCAGCAAAAGGGGGAGATTGGCATAATGGTAAACATGTTTGCCTTACTGACACAAAGTACAGGTTTGATTCAGTTTTGAAGAAAATTAAATAGGCTTAAAATGACTCAGAAAGACAGCTAGCCTGCTACTTAACTATGAACTTAAAAAAAGAAGTCATACCACTGCATATCACTGCAGTGCAAAACAGACTCCATCTTCATGGAACCTTAGAAAGAGGTAAGAATAGCACAGTAGATATGGAGACTTGAAGAAACATGGCTATATGTTTTAAATGACTATTGCATGAAAGTAGACTGATGCAAATACAATGCAAGTGCTCAACAAATGCACACTTAAAGGAATTTCATGTTGTGGTCCAGTACTTCTTGGAGGTCAACTTGGTTTATACATCTATAGTCTGAACATTGCTTGAGACTGGGAAGGTAGAAATTATTGGAATATAAACTGCAAAAGAATGATTTTGTTAAAAGTGTTTGGATGTGAAAATCTTCTTGAGAAAAAAATATGAATTCCATAGCACGTCATTTTGTCAAACATGCATTTTGTCAAAGATCGCTGGTGAGTGAATGAATAACATTAATAGATTGACATCTATTTCCATTGAACAGTCCTTTCTGAATACAAGATTTAGATGTTACTGCTAATAACTTTTTGAATGAAATTTTTTCCAAATTAGTGATGTATAAAAATGCCAAATCTTAAGTTATACAACATCATTAAGTTATTAATATAAGGACATAAACATTTAAACATTAATTATTCCATACAAATAGATTATAGTTGTTGTGTCTTTCGGCTTTTCCTGGTTAGGGGTTGCCACAGCAGAACTCCGGTCCGCTAATGATTGGCAGCAGCTTTTTACATGCAGAGTTGCCAGCTCTGATGCACAGCCTTCAATGAAGGTACACCAATTCATGTATATCTCCACACAGAAGATGCTCTAGCTGAGAATCGAATGGGACAATGTCTTACTGTGAGGAGACAACGCTACCGCAGCACCACCGCTGCAGTATTTAATAAGTTCCTGCTAGCAACCCTGGACTTCTTTTGAATAAGCTAGATGTTTCTCATAAAGTGATGTCATATGTTAATACAAGACATATCCTTACCATCCAGGAACACACAAACATTATACTCTAGGAAAAATTAATTCTGTAAGATTGAGTGGGTAGTATTTTCTGATATCAATATGCCACATACATATTGTTGGTTGAATAGTCCATTAAATGTTGTAGAAGACTTAATTTTTCATTGGATATTGAATAGGTCTTGCAAAGAGTCCTGTAGGAATTCATTAACAAAATACTGATAAGAAATAAATTCCAGCCGGCAACATACAAAAAAACAGACTGATATGCCAGAGGTATATCACCCTAATTATGACTTCACAAATTTTGACTTCAAATAAATACTTTGATTAGTGGAAGAAACATTATTACAATAAATTAATTCCTAAACACTAATTACCTCTCTGCAACTATGTTACACACCACAAAAATCACTACAGCTTCTGCCTGCAGACCTTGTTTCCTTCCTTTCCTGTAACTAGTCTAGTCCAGATACAGATTTGTTGTCTCGAGGACTGTTTTGGTAGTTTGAGCCCCCAAGACCTTTCTGTGTTGGAGGGAAGCCTTCTAGCTTATCAGTGGGAGTGGTAAGCACTAGGCAGCCTATCTACCACAAGAGGAGTGGTTTCTGGTCCAGAAATTGTAGTCTATTGGCCGTTTGGGCATTTTTCCATTTCTTTCAACTTTCTGGATTAAAAGTCCATGTTTGTGCACCGTGCAGCAGTGCTCAGCTGAGGTAAACTATTACCGGTGCCAGAAAATTTGCTCTTCAAATTTCCCCTTAGAATGAGTTTGTTCTTTTACTTCTTGCACTTCAATTAGAGTAATTGGCTAGCACTTTAACAGGCTTTTGTAGCATTTATTGTAGCACACATAGGTGCTATCAACACTAGCTGTTCCTATGCAGTAACAGCACCAGTACTTAGTTATGACCACCCCTCCTGGTATGATTGTAGGGCAATTTCATGTGCTTTTTCCCACTAACCTGGTGCACTTGGGCATTCTGAGACAGTGTGGCAACTGTCTAATTTACACAGACAACGCTCTCCTCTTACATCCCTACACTCATACCTGTGAGAGATGCACTTATATCAACAAAATGGAAGCAGTGCACGCTCCAACCAAGACCAGACTAGCTGGTCAAGAGGAAAAGGTCAATATCTGCAACTCACTACATAGAAGACATAGCCCTCCAAAACACCAACCATCACAACCCACACATAGAAACATAAACCATCCACCCACCTTCATGGAGGCTCTCAAAAATTTACCCACACAACAGAGACCCCTGAGACAGAAACTCACTCAACCACCACAACACAACACCAACCCCAGAACACATAGCTCACCAGCACAGTGTATCCCTCAACCCAAGCCCTTAAGACAAAACACTTTGCTCAATGTACTAATCATAGGGGACTCAATTGTGAGGCACACTGATATCCCATTCACTAGGTTGAACAAGGAGAAGGTGACAGTTGTCTATCAGGTGCCAAGATCCGCCACATAACACATGCACTCACGTCACTCCACAAATACAAATATGACTCAGTCATTGTCCATGTGGGTGTGAATGATCTGAGATGTACCTCCCTGGACTACATGAAAAGAGGTGTGATGGAATTCTTGGATTATGTGGCCCAGGCAGGTATGACCCTAGCCCTGAGCAGTATTCTACCATCACCCAGAATGGTACCACAGTATGAGCAGAAAATAATTGACTTCAAAAATTGGCTAAGTTTCTGATGTCATTCTAAAGGGATCCAGTATCTGTGCCTGGGATGACATGATTTACAGACCTCAATGCTTTGCCAGAGACAGCCTGTATCTGTCACCTCTGGGATTCTGGGTACTGGCTAAAGCTCTTGCCATTCATATAGTGCCTTTTTTAGGCAGTGTTCCAAAGACCAAAATTCCACCGTAACAGCTACAATCAAATGCAATCTGAGGGTCATGCTGCTCAATGCTAGAAGTCTAAATCTCAAGATGCACTTGCTCAAAGCTCTCCTCAAAATGGAGAATGATGACATCTGTGCTGTAACGGTGACCTGGTTTAAAGTGGCAGAAAGCACCCCCACACTCCCAGGCTACAACTCATTCCATACCTTTCGGCCCTAGAATGCATCTGGTAGCTCCAAAGGCAGTGGTGTCTCCATATTCTTAAAGGATACTCACACCTCTATACTTGTAGCCCAGCATAATGCATCCAAGATACTTCAGGTGCAACTAACACTGGGTAAGATGACGATCCAGGTCATAGCCTGCTGCAGAACCCCAAACATGTGCCTAGACTCAAACGCCAACTTCCTAAGCACCCTGGAATCTATCAAGGTCCAACCCAATACTCTCATACCGGGTGACTACAACTACCCTTCTATCAACTGAGAAAACTATTCAAGTACCAATGTACAGGCCCAACGCTTTCTAGAATTTATCAATTCCAATTCCCTGGACCAGCTCATTCTGACCCCAACTAGAGGAAGCAACATCCTTGACCTGGTTATCCCCAACATGGGAGACTGTTGCTCCACACCTATAGTCAGTTCCTCCCTGGTTAAATCTGACCACAAACTGATCACCATGGAAATCTCCATCTCACCTACATCCCCTGCTAAGGTGACCACCCTGAAAAACTTCTCTAAAGCCAACTTTGGGTTCCTAAAAGCAAAGGTGACTAACTTCTCAGCAGCTATGTCAATGGAAAATAGCTGCATGACTGCCGAATCATACACCAATGTACGGGCATGTACACAAATGCATGGACCTTGCCATACCAAATAGAACTAAGATGAGCTCCTGCAAAAAAAATGAAGCCAGTCTGGTGGTCCCCAGCCATCAATTAACAATACAACAGAAGAAAGAAACTGTTGCAAAAATAAATTAAGCCAAAAGACTGGAAAACTTCCCTTATCAGTCTCAACAAAAAGCTGAGATCCCTTATCAAATCCTCTGAGTTATTGCACAATGGAGCCTCCTATACTGAGCCAACAGATATAGCCAAAATACTGGCTGACAGATTTAGTGCCAACTTTACTCCCCCCCCCTCCAAAGGCCCAATCACAGTACCAGATGAAACCTGGTACCCACCATTTCTGCGGCACAGGTAAAAGCTGCTTTGTCCAAAGCCAATAATACAGCATCCGTGGGACCTGATAATATCTGGCTGCATCCTACATGAGCTACAGAATGAACTAGCTTGACAAGCCTGGTATACAAAGCTATGGAGCGCATCATTGTGGACCTGCTTAACAAAGATATAGGCAATCTTCAAACTCTTGACCCCACACAGTTTGGCTTTGTCAAGGGTATATCCTGCCTACTGAACCTGGTTGACTTCTTCAAGGCAGTCACCAAGGCTGTAGATAAGGGTAAGGCAGTGTATACAGCCTACCTTGATCTGGCCAAGGCCTTTAACACCATTCCCCACTCAGGTATCATTGATAAACTCACCAAACTAGGCATCAATACTTACATCACTAGATGGGTTACAAACTGGCTCAAAGACAGGACCCAAAGAGTGAAAGTTGCAGATTCTAAGTCAGACTGTTGATCAGTCATGAGTGGAGTCCCACAGGGCTTGGTCCTGGGCCCTCTCCTATTTGGCATCTACTTCTCAGAAGTCCAGGTCAACATAGAAGGACTCTGCCTGACCAAATTCTCTGATGACTGCAAGCTAGGAGTCATTATCAACTCCCCAAGTGATGCAGGCATCCTACAAAAGGGATTCTCTGAGACCAATGACTGGTGTCGGAAACATGGCCTGAAGCTTAATGCCAAAAAATGCTTTATCATCTGCTTTGGAAAAAAATAATTTCCCATGAATTGCCACGTTGATGGGAGCCCACTGAACACTGAAGGGGCCATAAGAGATCTGGGCACCTAGATCGATAGCCATCTCACCTTTGACCACCACATTGCCACTGTGGTCAGAATGTCCTTCGACATGGCACATCTTATAACCAAAGGTTTTGCATCCAGGAAGAAAGAGGTCATCATCCCTCTCCACTCATCCCTCATTAGACCAATCATCGAATATAACACCCCATCTGGCATGTACCTGACCAGACAGCTACAACAGCTGGAGAGGACACAAAAGTATCTCACAAAAAGAATTCTAGACCTTAAACACATGTCCTACATGGACAGACTCAAGAAACTTCAGCTGTTCTCAGTCTTTTATCATGTACTTAGAGGTGATCTCTGCTTGACTTATAAAGCCATGTCTTACCCAGCCCTACTTGAAATGCTACACCTAAAGAAATCCCAATCCCCGCACGCCACATGCTCCAGAGATCACAACCTCATTATCAGAATTAACCAAACATGCTGGAGGGACAAGTTCATCTGCCAAAGACTGCCCATACTCTGGAATAAGCTTTCCATTCATGTCAAGCAGAGCACCTCACTGGCCCTCTTCAAAAGAAATCTTGATGAATGGATGGGTAACAGAAAATTCTCTCCAGGGATCATTCCAGTTGCACTACTGGATATGGGCACTGTGAAATAACATCAGGTGGCACAGTGCCTGGGCAATTTTTTTTGGGCTAGGCTTATAAAGGTTCCAAGGCCATTAGCCTAGTACATACCTATGAACCTTGCAGTAACACTTACTAACAAGTATTTACTCCCAAAAGAACTCACACCCTAGCAGCAAATTAACTTTGCTGCACTCAATCCCATCACTGGGTGTCTGTTTATAGTTGTGCACTTTTATTCAGACATGCATAGAGATGCTAGCTTTCCTAACCTGTCAGGCCATACTATGCTTGGTAAGCATGTCAGCTTTTCTGAAAATACGAAACATGTTTAGTAACTTCAGTGAGTGCTCTTATCACCCACTAGAGGAAAGAAATGAGTAATAATAATAATAATCACAAACTCGGGGATGGAATTACATTCTTATTAATATTACTATTATTAGTATTAATTACACTGACAATATGCTTCAACTTAAGTCATTATAGACAATAACTCAAGACATTATAGATGTATTTGTTTTACCAAAACATATTCTAACAACTTACTGTTAATGTAATGTGTGTTTTAATACTGTGCAAGGTAATTCAAATGGCAATAAATAATTTTGAAAATGTACAATAAGTAAGTGTTAGCAGTACAGGGTTACTGAGCCAAAAGTTGCGTATATCAACTGACAAAAGAGGAACAGTTTGGTATGAAGGCTCAGACTGGTTATGCAAGAAAGTAGATATCCAAATGTTATACATAAGATAGACTCCATGACAAAAAAATCAACAGTATTTCAACACTGTTTCTTTTTTTTACTCAAATGATTTTTATTTGATGAAGGAACACAATAATTAAATACATTCATAGCATTCAATAACTATTTACAATAATTACATTCAGCCTGACCAAAAGGATTCAGATAAAAACATTTGTAGTTGAATAATAAGTTAATATACAAACGATGATAGGAAGAGTTTGATTCCATCTGTAGGGTATCAATCAAATTCAAAACTTTCCTCCACGGACTATTAACCAATGGCTTAGGAAATCTTAACTCTTTAGTTCTTTTCTCCATTAGTATGCCTTTCTTCAGTGATGATAGGAATTCCTCCATTGTGGGTGCTACATTAGAGTTCCATCTTTTAGTTATACATTTTCTGGCTATTGTTAACATTGTCTACAACAAATGCAGGTCATCTTTCTTCATATTATTACTATTAACATCATTCAACAAAATTAAAGACTTTGTCAAAACAAATATATCAGTATAGATAGCTTGAAGAAATTTGTTAATCTCATTCCAATATGGTTTAATATTTGTACAGTCATAAAAAATATGAGATCAGTCAGCATTAGTGGACAGATGACACATCCAACATAACTTGCTGTTTGAAGGGTTCATTTTTGAGAGTTTCTCAGGTGTCAAAAAGGATCTGTGTAGAAATTTCCAATGAAAAATCCTCCAGAACTGTGAATAAGAAGTTAGTTTAACTGAAAATAAAATGGTTGTTTTATCTTCCATTGTTAATGATACTTGAAACCTTTTAGTTAGGTATTGCCAGTACGAATCTTTAGGAACTGTTTTATAGACAATTAAAGTGTTATATGGATATAATTCATTCTTAACATTGATATTATTATATAGAATTCCAAAACTCCAGTTTATATTTTTTTGGTACAGTTCTGAAGGATGAGTTATGTATTATTCTACACAGATCCTTTGTGTATGCTGTGACATAAGGGGATAGACCATAGGTTGACAATATACTTTGGTTTTCAATACATTGCAAAAAACAAAATAGGTTACTGTATTCCCATAAACCAAAAATCTCTGTGTGTTTTATCAGGGAAATCCCTTGTAATAGTAAACAGTATTAAATATCTATGCCACAGTTTTATATCTAGATTTGTGTTAATTAATTTTCTAAACACATCAAAAATATTGTTTATTAGCGTTAGTTTAGTTAATTTTGTTGTACTACACTGTAAATTTAAACTTAAATAGTGCCATATCTTGTTATCTTTGTCAGTTACGAAAGCATTTGTTGATAAATAATTTTCATTCATTAGTGTAACTGTTTCCAATTAGAAGAGTATCTAGGATTTATCCAATTCATCACTATTTTAATTATAGAAACGATAAATCTGTGTTTCAGTTCAACTCAATACTACGTGACACCCCTTCTGAAACACAACACCACCACAATTCCACAGCAAACAGTTCCACTACATGACAACTCTGAAACCAGCTCCACTGCTGAAACTCTGTAAAACCAATGGTTGATTTTATTTCACATAATAAAATGTTAAGCGCTTTCACTCACAAAAATTGTGAGCTTCTTCAGAACAATCAATCATTCCTACAAACTGTTTAAATACATGAAATGGTGCCAAACAATTTAAAAACAGTCGATCATTCCTAAAGAGACATAACACCATATAAAAAGAATGTAAAATGTGATATAAAATTCACACGTATGTAAACATAACATACATAATATAGATGATGCAAAAATGAAGATGATGCAAAAAGTGATTATCTTCTTCTATCCAACAGAGGTTTGATAGATATGAAATCATTTAATCCAAGGGGAATGTTAGCATCAGTAAATAATTGCCACCATATTTCCCTACATGCCAAAACATTCTTAATGTCGCTCCCCCCCTAGGGTCGGGGATAATATTTTCCAAAATGCCAAAGTGAATTTGTGTTCATTTCCATGTTTTTCCACATGCTTGTATAGAGCATTTTTGTTGTCCTTAGTCCTGATACTATATAGGTGGGCATATATCCTCTTCTTAAAACACCGCTCTGACTTACCTATATACTATCCTGGACATTCTAAACACATCAAAAATATTGTTTATTAGCATTAGTTTAGTTAATTTTGTTGTACTATACTGTAAATTTAAACTTAAATAGTAAATAAAGCCAGGAACTGAGCAACAGTGAGGAAGTCAAACGATGCAAAAATTAATTAAAATCTCCACTTTTAATACAAAAATATAAGACAGGATAAGCGCTTTCGCAAGTAGCTTCATCAGATCCATACAACAATCCAAGTGTTAACTGCATGCTTATATACCTGCAGATGATGACTCATACTCATGGTTAATTAGCAAACAAGGTACTGCCCATCATTTTTAAAGATATAGATGATGTTTAAAATGATAGATAAAAAACAATATATAAAAGCTTCATAAAATGCATTGCTGAAAGATAAATAATGGCTAGGCATCAAATTACAAACATATTGATCAGAATATTGTGACTAACTGAATTATATTAAGAAACACAAAACTATATATAAATTAAAAAGTAAATACATCTGAATATAATCAGTGTATAACAATTCATTTGACATTTCTACATTGTTTTAGTTTTGGTCTTATAAAAGCTCTCTGATTCAGGCCAAAACCTTTGTCAGCCCTTAATGAAATAATCCATTGCATTTCCTTACTTTCTGTGTAGGTTCTGATATCACCTCCCCTTACATTAGGAGAAATAACTTCTAGCACCTTGAATAAAAAGTAATGTTCATTGTTGTTTAATGTAATATGTTTGGCTAGAGCATTGTGCAATGTACCTCTCTTCATATGATAGATATGCTCCCTCATCCTATCTCTTAAGGGGCGATTAGTCTTGCCTACGTAGAATGACGGGCAGGATTGACAAGTAGCCAAATAAACCACATCTGATGTCATACAGTTTGCATCTGCTTGTATCATAAATACTTTCTGTAAGTCTGGTTGAAAAAACTGAGTGTTACTGTCAATAAAAGGGCAAAAATTACAATGCCCACATGGCTTCGTACAACCACCCTTATTATCACTTTTTATAGTTTTAGGGTAACAAAGTATCCTTTTAAAATTATGTTTATTCCTATAAAGGAAAGTGGGTGTCTCACCCACGATCCGTTTTAAATCACTGTCAACATGTAAGATACCCCAGTGCCTAATAATAACTTCCTTGATTTTGAAGTAGTCAGAAGAAAATTGTGTTGAAAATCTAATACTGTGGTTATTACAGTTATTACCTAAAGGATTATCAAATTCCCTAGGACCAAAATAAGGTTCTGCTCTAGTGCAACGCAGTTCATATATATCATCCATATGGGAGTTGATTTCAGTTGGGGTATATCCCCTATTGACCAATCTGTTTTTCAGGCTAGTTAACTCAGTTTCAAAGCCATCATTCGTAGGGTTTAATCTTGAGGCCCTGATAGCCTGTCCTCTTATAATATTTTTAAAAATGTAAGGGGGGTGCATACTGGATCTAGAAAGTAAGGTGTTACTATAACAGGCCTTACGATGTACACCTGTATTGATTATGTCGTTCGGTAATCTCTCAATAAATAAATCTAGGAACTCTATCCTACGTGAGGAATGTTGCATGGTAAACTTAAGGCAAGTCGTAAGGTTATTCATCATGAAATGCATGGATTCTAGTTGTTCAGTAGTGCCATCCCATAAAATGAAAAGGTCGTCGACGAAACGTCGATAAAACACTACGTGTTGCCTGAACATCTCCTCATGAAAAAGCACATGTTCTTCCCAATATGCAAGAAACATATTTGCGTAGCTGTTGGCACATGGTGTGCCCATTGCTATGCCTTCCTTCTGTCTATAAACAGTGGTCATGAACATAAAGAAGTTATTCTCTAAGACCAACTCCAGAAAATACACTATCAAATCTATTAAAACCATAGAATAATTACTATGTTCTTTTAGATATTCCGTTACATAAGTCAGCCCTAAGTCATTGGGAATGACAGTGAAAAAAGATTGTACATCTAAGGTGACAAATAAATAGCCAGTAGTTGTATCAAGATGCTTAATACATTCATAAACGTCAATAAGAAATTGCCTAGAGTCTTTTAATACTGTGATACTATCAGATAAAACGTGTTTCAAATGCTTTTCAATAAATACAGAGGTGTTCAGTTAGCCAACCACGACCTGAGACTATAGGTCTCATCGGTGGATCATAGCGTTAGTCTATAATCTATCTGATATTGTACTCACCTCTGAGGACATTCAGCTTCTGAGTAAAGGCCTGAACTTTATTCCTAAAAATCAGAGTAGACTAGTTGATACTATTGTTGATTTAAGAATCTTTTGTAGAAATGTCATGCTAAAGCTTCTTTACAAGGATACTAACACTAGTGCTACACAGGATAATACATTTGTTTTTAAGAATTTGAGTGATTTTACACCATTACACCACCCCCTTCTGGAAGCCTATCTTAAATTAACAGAAGATGAATTGTATAATTATTATGGTGGTAGAGACACTAGACAAATATTTAAAACCAGAGATAATCTTTCACATAAAGAAAGGCTATGTTTGAATAAACTACAGAATGACTCTAGCATCATTATTAGATCTGCCGATAAGGGCGGTAAAATAGTCATTTTAAACATGTCTGACTACACTAACAGCATGACCACTATGCTGCAAGATAATTTCTATGAAACTGTCTCTCTAGAAAGTGTACATATAGTGACCAACCATGTGAAACAATCTTTGCATGATATTTTTAAAAGTAAACTAATAGACAAGAACCTCTATGAATATTAGAATATTCTACATCCAGTCATTCAGACTATCAATGGCTTGCCCAAAATACATAAAGACCCTTATGATCCACTGATGAGACCTAGAGTCCAGGTCGTGGTTGGCTAACTGAACACCTCTCTGTATTTATTAAAAAGCATTTGAAACAAGTTTTATCTGATAGTATCACAGTATTAAAAGAGTCTAGGCAATTTCTTATTGACCTTTATGAATGTATTAAGCATCTTGGTACAACTACTGGCTATTTATTTGTCACCTTAGATGTACAGTCTTTGTTCACTGTCATTCCCAATGACTTAGGGCTGACTTATGTAACGGAATATCTAAAAGAACATAGTAATTATTCTATGGTTTTAATAGATTTGACAGTGTATTTTCTGGAGTTGGTCTTAGAGAATAACTTCTTTATGTTCATGACCACTGTTTATAGACAGAAGGAAGGCGTAGCAATGGGCACACCATGTGCCAACAGCTACGCAAATATGTTTCTTGCATATTGGGAAGAACATGTGCTTTTTCGTGAGGAGATGTTCAGGCAACACGTAGTGTTTTATCGACGTTTCGTCGACGACCTTTTCATTTTATGGGATGGCACTATTGAACAACTAGAATCCATGCATTTCATGATGAATAACCTTACGACTTGCCTTAAGTTTACCATGCAACATTCCTCACGTAGGATAGAGTTCCTAGATTTATTTATTGAGAGATTACCGAATGACATAATCAATACAGGTGTACATCGTAAGGCCTGTTATAGTAACACCTTACTTTCTAGATCCAGTATGCATCCCCCTTACATTTTTAAAAATATTATAAGAGGACAGGCTATCAGGGCCTCAAGATTAAACCCTACGAATGATGGCTTTGAAACTGAGTTAACTAGCCTGAAAAACAGATTGGTCAATAGGGGTTATACCCCAACTGAAATCAACTCCCATATGGATGATATATATGAACTGCATTGCACTAGAGCAGCACCTTATTTTGGTCCTAGGGAATTTGATAATCCTTTATGTAATAACTGTAATAACCACAGTATTAGATTTTCAACACAATTTTCTTCGGACTGCTTCAAAATCAAGGAAGTTATTAATAGGCACATCTTACATGTTGACAGTGATTTAAAACGGATCATGGGTGAGACACCCACTTTCCTTTATACAAATAAACATAATTTAAAAAGGATACTTTGTTACTTTAGAACTATAAAAAGTGATAATAAGGGTGGTTGTACGAAGCCATGTGGGCATTGTAATTTTTTCCCTTTTATTGACAGTAACACTCAGTTTTTTCAACCAGACTTACAAAAGGTATTTATGATACAAGCAGATGCAAACTGTATGACATCAGATGTGGTTTATTTGGCTACTTAACAATCCTGCCCGTCATTCTACGTAGGCAAGACTAATCGCCCCTTAAGAGATAGGATGAGGGAGCATATCTATCATATGAAGAGAGGTACATTGCACAATGCTCTAGCCAAACATATTACATTAAACAACAATGAACATTACTTTTTATTCAAGGTGCTAGAAGTTATTTCTCCTAATGTAAGGGGAGGTGATATCAGAACCTACACAGAAAGTAAGGAAATGCAATGGATTATTTCATTAAGTGCTGACAAAGGTTTTGGCCTGAATGAGAGAGCCTCTTTAAGACCAAAACTAAAACAACGTAGAAATGTCAAATGAATTGTTATACACTGATTATATACAGATGTATTTACTTTTTAATTTTTATATAGTTTTGTGTTTCTTAATATAATTCAGTTAGTCATAATATTCTGATCAATATGTTTGTAATTTGATGCCTAGCCATTATTTATCTTTCAGCAATGCATTTTATGAAGCTTTTATATATTGTTTTTTATCTATCATTTTAAACATCATCTATATCTTTAAAAATGATGGGCAGTACCTTGTTTGCTAATTAACCATGAGTATGAGTCATCATCTGCAGGTATATAAGCATGCAGTTAACACTTGGATTTTTGTATGGATCTGATGAAGCTACTTGCGAAAGCGTTTATCCTGTCTTATAGTTTTGTATTAAAAGTGGAGATTTTAATTAATTTTTGCATCGTTTGACTTCCTCACTGTCGCTCAGTTCCTGGCTTTATTTACTGATTTTAAACTTTTTTCTGTGAACCTGAGCGTTTACCTGTCCCATTGGATTTACTTTGCTACATTATTAAACTTAAATAGTGCCATATCTTGTTATCTTTGTCAGTTACCAAAGCACTTTTTGATAAATAATTTTCATTCATTAGTGTAACTGTTTCCAATTAGAAGAGTATCTAGGATTTATCCAATTCATCCCTATTTTAATTATAGATGCCTTTATATAAGTTTCAGTCTCTGAGAATTTTAACCCCCCTTGTTCCCATTTTCTGATATGATGAGAATATGCCACTCTATTTCTTTTGGGGTACCATAGGAATTTCATCAGAGTTGAAGTGATTTCTTTAAGGATTTTCTTTCCTGGTAGAAGTATAAGGGCTTGTGCTATATATAATATTTTAGGTAACAAAACCATTTTTATCACTTGTAACCTATCAATATTATAAAGAAATTATTCAATTTGCTTATTAATGTCTTGATTAAGTCTATGGCTTTAGCATAGCTAAGCTGTAAGGTTCCCTCTGTTTTCTTACCTAGGATTATTCCTAAATAGTCTAGAGTTGAGACTTGGTTTCAAATAATACGATTAACTGGAACCTGTATGTTTTTTTTATGTAATAATAAATATTTTGATTTAGATTTGTTGAAGGAGAGTCCTGAGATTTTTTGGAAATTTGTTATTATGAAATCCACTTCACCTAACACTTCCTTAGAGTTAGGTAATGTAAGTAAGACATCATCAGCAAACATCATTATTTTAGATTATATATATATATATATATATATATATATATATATATATATATATATATATATATATATATATATATATATATATATATATATATATATATATATATATATATATATATATATATATATATATATATATATATATATATATATTTTTTTTTTTTTTTTAATACCTCTTATCTTTGGGTTATTATGTATTAAAATGGCAAGTATTTATATGGCCAGAGCAAATAGGATAGGGGACATGGGACATCCTTGTCTAGTACCTCTAGTGATTTGGATTGCATTGGAAGTAAAGGGACCTAATTTGACATATGCTAGATTTTCATAGATTTTCTTTATCATTGTTATAAAAAATGGGGGGATCAAATAACTGCAAGACTTTAAATAAATAACCTCAATTTAAGGAGTCAAAGGCCTTTTGAATATCTAGACCTATTATCAATGTTTCATGGTTTCCTCTATTGAGGTAATCTATGAGTGTTAATACTCTTTAATATTATCCTGTGTATGCCTGTTATGTATGAAATCAGTTTGGTCTTCATTTATTATTTTAGATATGGGTATTTTCAATCTATTGATCATAATTGACATAAATAGTTTATAATCATTATTCAAAGAAATTGGTCTATATGAGTTGCAATGATTAGGGTCCTTACTCTCTTTTAATATAGGGAAATTAGAGAATATCTCCAAGAAGGAGGAATATTTGCTAATGTTTGAAATTCAAGAAAGGTTTTATGTAGAAGAGGGATTATAGAAGAAGGGAATCATTTATAAATTTCAATAAATTAAGCCATGTATTCCAGGTGCTTTATTAGACTTACTTCTTTTAATCCCATATATAATTTCCTTTTGAGAAATAGGTTTTTGTAGATCAAGTTCCTCAGGAATTCTTGTTATGTTGGGAACTATATTCTCTAACTTCTCACATTCATTTGTACTTCTTTTATCCTTATGATGCTCTGAATAATGATAGTTAAAAGCCTCTAGAATGTCCCCTATGTCTTAGACATTTTTCCTTTTCCCTTTATGAACGATACTATCAATGTTATTATTTTTTATTGTATCTTAACTTTCATAGATAGGTTATGAAGATGCTTAGGAGAAGGAGCATAAGAATTTAATTGCAGTTTTTCCATAGCTAAATTAGTTTTATGGGATAATATTTCATTGTATTTCTTATTTGCTTCTTCTATTTTCTTCTTATTATCTGTAGCAATTGTTCTTATTAGATTTAAGAGATAATATTTGATTTTGGAGTTGCTGTACCTCTGAGTCCCATTCTTTAATTTTATTTTTGTACCAGCTAATGGTTTTACCATATAGATAGGCCTTAAGAGAATCCCAAACCATAATTGTGTTTGCTTCAGGTTTATAATTAATCTCTAAGAAAAGCTGAAGTTCAGAAGTTATCCAAGATTTAAAGTCTTTAATTTTTGTGATATATGAAGGAATCCTTGAAGTAATAACTAATTGATTGAATTCCAAATGTATTGTTAACAGGGAATTATGATCTGAAAAGGGACAAGGTTGTATTGAAAAATTCAAGATTTTAGAATAAAGATCTTGTGAGATATAAATTTTATCTATTCTAGTTTGGGTACCACTTCTATAATCTTGGTATGAGAATAGTAAAGAATTTGGTCCCAAAGCATTAAACGTGTCTTTTAATTTAAACATTTCTGTCCATTTTTTTAACTGTTTGGCTGATGATGATAGTCTAGTAGATTTCCTATTGGTAGTTTCTTTAATATCTGTGATACAGTTGAAATCACCTCCTAGTATAATATTACCTGTAGAAGTAGTTGTAATAAAGTCTGTTTCTTAGCTAGTCCAACCCCCATACCCAGGAACCAGTATAAATGAACCAGGGTCTGAATTCTATTGTTAAACTTAAGTATAACTAAGGTCATGAGTCCATCATAATCTACATGTTTGTAAATAATCTGGGGATTTAAAAAAGTCTTTTTCCATAGAATTGTTACTTCTCTGGTCTTATTTTTATAAGAAGATTGATCAACACTGTTTCTTGATGTAGCTGAATCAAAACATTGTTTACTCATTAGGTAAACAGCTTACATTTCTGATTCATTGCTATAAATACAAGATCATTTTTTTCCATAGAGCACCATTAGCACTTTTTTTTGTCAAAATAATTTCAAACTGTCATACCAGCCTTGCAGAATAACATTCAGAAACTATCGCCAAATTTTGCAGTTTTAATAGGAGAATTAATTTGTTTTCTTGGCATTTGTTGACTGTCCAGTTCACCTTTTAAGCTACAATTTAGGCAATAAGTAAATGACAGAACATGTGTAATTCTCAGAGACAGTGGAAGGAGGTAAGGTCTGAATCCATGATCCTATAGCTGTAGAGAAGATATCTTGTCATTTAACCACCATGGCTTCCCCAATAAGGATTTGAGTGATTTTATGGTTAAAATACAGAAGATTGGGTGTTAATATTATATTCCCAAAGGTACGTGTGGCATTCCCTGAATCAATGGAGGTGAATATTGGGATTTGTAGTCTTTTTAGTAGTAGTAAATCCTATCATTTACATATATATCCAGTGAAGTTACTAGATTGAACATATTAGGCTGCTTAAACTTTATCTCTCTTTATGTGTAAATAATACATCTGTAATCCACACTAGCACCTCTGCAGGTGAAGCAATAAAGCCACGGATAAAATCTTCAGTGAACACTCATTTATTTAGCAGATTCCAACAGTTGCAGAACCACCAGCACTAACACAAAACACAAACGTCTTAACGTCTCCATTTTTGTTTGAAACACTTCATCAGATGTGGGCCATATGAGGGCTGCTAGAACACATATCTTTCCTCAAGAGCACACTGCCATGTCCACCCACAAAGTCCAGCTTTAGGATTTATATTCAGGTGTGTGTATGACTTTTACAAGAACAGCCTCTTTATACTGCTTGAAAAAGTGTTTTGGTAAAGATTTTTTTAAGAATAAGGGTGATGTGCAGAGATGTAGTAATTACAGAGGGATTAAATTGATCAGTCACAGCATGAAGTTATGGGAAAGAGTAGTGGAAGCTAGGTTAAGAAGGGACGTGATGATTAGTGATCAGCAGTATGGTTTCATGCCAGGAAAGAGCACTACAGATGCAATGTTTGCTCTGGGAGTGTTGATGGAGAAGTACAGAGAAGGTCAGAAGGAGTTGCATTGTGTTTTTGTAGACTTAGAGAAAGCATATGACAGGGTGCCTAGAGAGGAGTTGAGGTATTGAATGAGGAAGTCGTGAGTGTCAGAGAAGTATGTAAGAGTGGTACAGGATATGTACGAGGGTAGTGTGACAGCAGTGAGGTCTGCAGTGGGAGTGACGGATGCGTTCAAGGTCGAGGTGGGATTACATTAAGGATCAGCTCTGAGCACTTTCTTATTTGCAATGGTGATGGACAGGTTGACAGACGAGATCAGACAGGACTCCCCATGGACTATGATGTTTGCAGATGACATTGTGATCTGCAGTGAGAGTAGGGAACAGGTGGAGGAGACCCTGGAGAGATGGAGATATGCTCTAGAGAGAAGAGAAATGAAAGTCAGCAGGACTAAGACAGAATATATGTGTGTGAATGAAAGGGAGGATAGAGAAAAGGAGTAGATGTGGCGAAGGTGGATGAGTTTAAATACTTGGAATCAATAGTTCAGAGTAATGGTGAGTGTGGAAGAGAGGTGAAAAAGAGAGTACAGGCAGGATGGAGTGGGTGGAGAAGAGTGTCAGGAGTGATTTATGACAGATGAGTACCAGTAAGATTGAGAGAGAAGGTCTACAAGAGGGAAGTGAGACCAGCTATGTTACATGGGTTGGAGACAGTGGCATTGACCAAAAGGCAGGAGTTTGAACTTGATGTGGCAGAGTTAAAGATGCTAAGATTTGCACTGGGTGTGACAAGGTTGGACAGGATTAGGAATAAGTATATTAGAGGGTCAGTCCAGTTTGGAAGGTTTGGAGACAAAGCCAGAGAGGCAAGATTACATTGGTTTGGACATGTGCTGAGGAGGGATGCTGAGTATACTGGGAAAAAGATGCTAAGGATGAAGCTACCAGGTAACAGGAAAAGAGAAAGGCCAAAATAAGGTTTATGGATGTGGTGAGAGAGGACATGCAGGTGGTTGGTGTGCTAGAGCTCAATGCAGAGGACAGGAAGAAATGGAAACAGATGATCTGCTGTGGCAACCCCTAATGGGAACAGCCAAAAGAAGATGATGCAAACCACTTACTTATTGAATTTTAACAAGAAAAGCCTGATGTGTGTGTAATGTAGTTGCAACAACAGAAATGTACCTTATTAAACAGACATGGGAAAGAATTTATTGCAGTGGACTTTGGACAGGGAGGAATGACATCAGTATTTACTAGTCAGCTAGTTGACTACTTCCTAATTATGCGGATCTTTGGACATGCACTTTTGGCTTGCTTTACTGACTTTATAGCTGTTTTGAGCTTCAAGGCCATGATCCAAATGAACATTGCTTGCTTTCTGATTAAGAAGAAAGGCTAACTGGCTTTGTATCAGATAAAATGTGTTCACTAAACATAAGGAAAATGTATATGTAGATTGAATGTATTACACCAGATGTGTCTGTGGTCCTACTGCAAGGGCTGCAAAATGGTGACGCTGTTTTTTTCATGGTACAACTATCTGTGTAAGGCTGACTATAATGGACAATTACAATGAAGTCTTAATGGAGTGTCACAGGCCTAGCTGCCTCTGATATGGTGTCTTAGGATATTAGTTTAAAACATTATTAAATGGTTTTATAGTTCTCTATTTTATCCACATTAAGGATCAACCAAAACAAGGAGCAGAAGCAGTTCAGCATTATTTCATTTAAGAATGCTATATGAGATGTTGATTTAAGGTGCATTTCTTACAAAGTTTATCTGCATGTGGAAGTAATTATAAACCACTACAGCTTCCCTAACTTTGTCGGAAAGAGAAAGATTAATCAGCTGTGATAAGGCATTTTGGAGGAATTTCAAAGTATTGCTGCCAAGTCACAGTCTGATCGGGAAATATGGTTTCATATATATATATATATATATATATATATATATATATATATATATATATATATATATATATATATATATATATATATATATATATATATATATATATATATATATATAAATATATATATATATATCTATATATATATATATATATATATATATATATATATATATGTATATATATATAAAATCTATCTATATATATCTATATCTACTCTCTATATATATCTATATATATCTATATATATATTGATATATATATCTATATATATCTATATCTATCTATATATATCTATATATATATATATATATATATATATATATATATATATATATATATATATATATATATATATATATATATCTATATATATATCTATATATATATATATATATATATATATATTAACAATTACAGTAACAAGCATAAAGAAATCAGTAAAAAAGACATTTAAACCAAGTAGTGAGTATGGATTCAGGTAACAACAAGAACTGGCAAAACACACATTAGGATTATCCACAGTAAACTATGCAAGTCAAAGCAGCTAGGTCTGTAATCTACATTAGGTGAGGATATGTATAATATAAAAACTAATTGCAATTAGGATGCAGGTAGCATGATTCTAGAACTACTAAGTGAGGGAGCATGGAGAGTGGTAGGTGACTAACTTGTCATGCTAAGTAGGTTAGTAATGATAGGGTAATTAGAGGAAAGGGAGAAAAAGGAAAGAGAAAGGGATGGGTTCAATTCTGATGGTAGCAGTGACAGGTCCAGGTGCTGGTTAGGTAATTTGTGAGAGTTTTCTTGAATTCATGGACAAGAGTAATACTTCTGAGTGTCGTTGGAAGATTGTTCCATGAAATAGTGGGAAAGTAGCTGTAGAGATTGTGTCCAATAGAGTTATTAGGTTTGTGAATTTGTAAGAGACGTTGATCAGAGCTTCTAAGGGATCGAGGGGAGTTATAGAGGGAGACTAAAGAGATGTTAGGGCATAAGGAAGGCTTGTTCAGGATAGAATGGATAATGAGAAGTTGAGTAAATAGGTGGTTAGGAAACTCTAGCTAGCTGAGTGTCCAGAGAGCAAGACAGTGTTATGATTTGGAAGGCAGATTAGCTGCAAATCTAGCAACTTTATTGTAGGTGGTTTCGAGTTTGGAAAGCAATGAAGACTGTAAGTTAGTTAAGATTTATGAGCTGTAGAAGAGGTTAGGGAGTAGGTAAGCTTGAGTAAGTGAGATTCTGGAGTCTGGTGTAAGGAACCTTGTACATGCCTTCTGTACAGTTTGTCACAACAAACCTCGGCTTTAAGTGTCCCAACCAGGTGTCTGTCAATAAAGTGGTGCTTCACCCTCTGTCCATACCTTCCATTCACCACTGGTGAACCACAAGACTCTTCTCTTTGCCCCCTCTTTAGGATTTTCATCAACACTCACCACAAATTCAGACAACAGGCCTCCATAATACAATATACAGATGACTCCACACTAATTTTTTTATTTTTTTATTTTATTTTACATTTGTTGACCGGGCTAGTCCAGCTGGATAATTTCCATTTTCAGTGGAGGCCCGGGGAGAAAAGCTCCACAATTAAAACAAGGTTAAACATTTAAGCAACAATGCATACATTTTAGTGTAGTAGAAAATACAGCGAAAAAAAAACAGGTAAAAAACAAATAGCCTAAGCTATATATTCATATTTTTTTTTTTTTTTTTTTTTTAGAACAGTACAGTAATTTAGTCATTTGAAATAGCAGGGAAAGATAGTGATTTTTACGTAGGGAGGTATGGCTGAAGAGCGAAGAAGTCATTTAGTCTGGATTGGTACAGGAGCAGAGCCAGAAGTTGTTAAGATGTAATAGAAGTTGTTTTGAAAAGTTGAAAGTAGTCTAGTGAGCTAATGTGTGGGGTTAGGTTATTCCATATTTTCCCTATGGAGTTTGAAAATAGTCAGTTACCTGCTGAATTTGTAATTCTAGATGGGATGACTTGTATCTTTCAGATCGCAACTGTTTCAAGTTTTTGTAGGGAGTAAGGAGGTTACTGAGAGCTGGTGTTTTTGTTGGTTGATAAAGAATGTTATGTGTAAAGAGTTGTTGATAGATAAGCTTGTTAGGTAGTTCTAACCATTGTAATTGTTTTAAGTTATTACAGTGGTGAGTTCTGTACTGGGATGCTGTGGCAAAACGGGCTATATTATGATAGGATGTAGTTAGTTTTTTCAGGTTACCTTTAGAGAGATTGGTGTAAATAGAGGAAGCATACAGTAGGGTGGAGATAAGATGTGATTGAGCTAAGGTGGTCTGTGCTTCTGGAGTAAGGAAGGGTTTTATTCTGTACAGTGAACCTATCTTTTTATTTACTGTTTTTATAGTGTTATTGATATGACAATCATAGTTAAGATTATTATCAATAGTAACACCAAGCAGTTTGGTAGTAGAGTCTGGGGAGATAAGAGAATTGTCATCTCAAAAATTTATCCAGGAAGCTTTATCAGCTGCTGAAACATAACTCTGCAACTCACAACATATGCTGAAAAACAAAGTCTTTCCAAAATCCCTCTCTCATGAAAAAATATGTAAAATCTTCTGTCTTAATATGACCATTGAAGTCACTTATCATAGCAAAGTATTAGTAATGAAAGTGGATGGTAATTTTAAATTTGACCTGCATATACAAAATGTTATTTTTTTTATTTGTTTATTTTACATTTGATTGCCAGGAAAGTCCAACTTACTGGACACATGTCATTTTTCAGTGGAGGCCCGGGGAAAAAGCTTCACATACAACAAGCAGTACACAGTAAACATTTAAACATATAAACAATTAAATAATCATGCTGTTTACATATTGGTTCTACAACAATGATCAATTTCACAATATAACATTTGACTTATAAGAAAGGAATTAGATAAATTAGACAGTCACAGTTTCTGGTTTGAGGAGTTAACAATCAGGTAGGCATATGTTAGTTGAGAGAAGTATGGATATAATTTTGGCACACAGTTTACATGTATATACAGCCATTTATACTAATTGTTATTAAGAGTTTTTCATCCAAGATAACACAACCAGTTTAGTGTTGTTAGTAAGAGTACATAAGAGGTAATTAAGATCTTCAAAGAGAGATTGTTTAGTCAGGTGTAGAGCAAGGGCAAAGTATGTTAGTCAGTTTTTAGCAACTTTTAAATTGAGATAAGGCTGAGGTAGATGAAATTGTATATGATAGTGAATTACAGAATTTGCCTGTGTAGTTAGAGAATATGGATTCATTCACTTACATAGCAAGTGACTTTGCCCTTGCTCCAGGGGTGGCCCATGCTATTGGACTGCTGGACTGCAGCCCCCTCAACTTAAAATAAAGAAAAATAAAGAAATAAAAAGAAAAAAAAGTGACGGGGGTGTGCGCGGGTGGGTTTTGGATTTATGCTACAGGGAAAGATCTACTAGGGATTTGGATTTATGCTACAGGTAAGTGTGTGTGTGTGATTTGGATTTATGCTACAGGTAAGTGTGTGTGATTTGGATTTATGCTACAAGTAAGTGGGTGTGTGTGATTTGGATTTATGCTGCAGGTGTGTGTGTGATTTGGATTTATGCTACAGGTAAGTGTTTGTGTGTGATTTGGATTTATGCTACAGGTAAGTGTGTGTGTGATTTGGATTTATGCTACAGGTACATGTGTGTGATTTGGATTTATGCTACAGGTAAGTGTTTGTGTGTGATTTGGATTTATGCTACAGGTAAGTGTTTGTGTGTGTGTGTGATTTGGATTTATGCTACAGGTACATGTGTGTGATTTGGATTTATGCTACAGGTAAGTGTTTGTGTGTGATTTGGATTTATGCTACGGGTAAGTGTTTGTGTGTGATTTGGATTTATGCTACAGGTAAGTGTGTGTGTGTGTGTGTGTGTGTGTGTGTGTGTGTGTGTGTGTGTGTGTGTGTAAATGCCCCAGGTGCAATATACTGGTGGTTAGACACATGGTGGTGGTAGGGAATACCTCTGGCTTGAACCCTGTACCTTGTATGCAGGTGTTAAAGAGGTGAATTCCCTACCCACCACCATTTGTAAAATAATTGCAGATTTTTGCCTCATATTTGATCTGATCTGTTCCTCATAATATCTGTGGTTTGTAAATGTTGCAATGTTTGATATTTGATGGTGCTGTGGTAGCATTGTTGCCTCACAGCTGCAGGTTCTCAGGTTTGATTATTGGCTGGGGTGCCATCTTTGTGGGGTCTGTATCTTCTCCTTGTGTTTGTGTGGGTTTGCTTTTGTGTCCTCCCATATTACAAAGACATGTCTGCATTATTTCTTCCTGGGCCTCTGCTGAAAATTGTTTTTTTGTTCCAAGTCAGACTGTCCTGATTAACAAATGTTAAATAAAATTGACAGGCATTTGAATTTCAGACTTCAGGTTTCTGAATGTTTAACTCCTTGCATATTTGATGGTGCAGTGGCAGTATTGTTGCCTCACAGCTATAGGTTTTCTGATTTGATTCTTGCTAGGTTGCCTTCTGTGTGGAGTCTGCATCTTATCCCTGTGTTTATGTGGATTTGCTCTGGTGTCCTGCCATTTTACAAAGACATGTGTCTACAGTATTTCTCCCTGGGCCTCTGCTGAAAATTGTTTTTGTTCCGTCAGAAGTAAAATTGACAGGCATTTGAATTTCAGACTTCATAGTCTTCAGAAAATGCATAGTAAAACAATTTTTATTCTAGCAATAAATATATAGTAACATAACCTTTTATTATAGCAATTTTCTAAGTTTATAAGATGACTATTTGAAATTTGTCCTTATTTTTGGGACTGTATTAACCTGTTATTGGCTTTGTCCAGGTTTTTTGTGCTAAGGTTGACAGCTATGGCAAGAACTGAATTCACTGAATATGTTTGAGTGCTGTATTCCATCATTACTGGGTTTGTCCAGGTGTTTTGTGCTAAGAGGTTGACAGCTATGTTGAGAACTGAATTCATTAAATGATAGCCATTTAAGTTTCAGTCTTCCTCTCTTTCACAAAGCAGCTGATTTGGCGTAGTGGTATGTTGCTCTGACTGTTTTGCAAAGGGACCTTGGAAGTAAAATGTATGGTGGTAACACAGCATTTTTCTTTCACAAAGCAGGTGATTTGGCATAGTGGTATGTTGTTCTGACTCTTTTGCACAGGGACCTTGGCAGTAAAATGTATGGTGGTAACACTGCATTTTATTCTAGCAGCTTTCAAAGATTATACAAGCAATGTTTAATGTGTCCCTGGTTTTTGCCCTTTTGACCCACCCCAATAAATTTGGCTTTTTCCAGATTTCTTGTGCTGCTAAGTTGAGATGCAGTTGAGTATTGAGTAGATTTTACAAGGAGCTGAGAGCTGCAGGGGAAGAGAAGTTTAGTGCTGATTATGCTAAGTCAGCTCACATTGCTAATAGCACAACAGGTTGTATACTTGCTTTTGATGCAGAAGGTTGTTGGTTCTACTCCCATAAGGGGTGAATGCTGCCGTACTGAAAGTTAAGATACTAACTATGAGCCTGTTATCAGTTTGCCATCCATTTCCTATTGCAATATTACTAGCTTATTTTCAATGTAATTTAGGCAATTTATTCCTCAGGGGCATCAGACACTTTATTTTTCGATGAAACCATGAAATATAAAGGTGATTGCTAGCAGCAATCTCTTCATTACAGATTTATTTAATGTGGAATTATTTAGATGACTTTTTTACTACTTCAGAGATTGTGCATATTTACTGATAATGGTGGACTGTAGAATTGTGCATATTTACTGATAATAGTGGACTGTAGAAGTTTGAGTAGACTTTTATGATGGAAATGTTCTGAATTGGGCAGTTTTGTCATTGGTGCATGCGTTTTGTTTCATTGTTTACTGGAAAAATGTTCAAAGCAATAGGAAGGTGTATCTAAGAGCACATGTATGTTTCATATGCAAAGGGCCTATGATTTGAAAACAGCCCAGAATTAATCTTTATCTGCCACGGGTAAAATGTATTTTCTTTGAATATGGGTTTCAATGTTATTTCAATGTGAATGTGAGTTTCAATGGCAGAGAAGTTTTAATGCCAAGTTTGTTTAGCAGATGTCTTAGTGTTTGTGCTGTAAAATGCAAAATAAAACTTTCAAATGAAGTTCAAATCATCATAGAAGTAAATCAGTATGCATGCTAGTGTTTATGGTAAATGGAGTGAAATAGCCAAGTAATGGATCATGGGAATGGCTGCAGGGGGAGGCTCCATTCGATCATGGTTTTGTGAGGGGGAAGGGTGGCAAACTTAGGCAGCCCCAGCTAAACCATACCTCCCAACTGTCCAGATTTTCAAAGAATGAATAGATTTTTTGCTTCTTATTTTTGGTTTGTTCCTCATAAAATTTGTGTTTTTCTGGCAAATCATTTAGGAATTAAGTCACTAAATAATGACACACTGAGTTTCAGACTTCATAACCTTCAGAAAAATGCATGCTAAAGTAAGACCTGTTCTATCAACTGTCTCAGGTTTTACAAGAGCAATTTTTAGTACTGTTTATATGTTCCCCCAATATATTTGGCCTTGTCCAGATTTATTGCATTAACAGGTTGAGAGGTACATGCAAATAAATTGCTTTATAGAATTAGGCATAGCCAAACCTCTCAACTGTCCCTGATTTTGGCTCAAAATGTTGCTCTTCCCCTAATGATCCCTCCGCAAAATAGCAATTTTGGAAGAAAACATGGAGGGTTTATAAGAAATAACTGTAATAATCAGATTACTTTTATTTCAGAAATGCATGTATATTCTTTTATTTTGTCAGCTGCTCAAGTTAGCAGTACTAATATTAAAGTATCCCTTCTTTGACAGGTTCCCAGCTGTATTGTGTTGCTATTTTATATTTTTACATCACATTTTTGGTCCATTTTTCATAAAATTGTGTTTTTTTGGCAAATTAGTGACAAATCATTAAAGACTGAAGTTAGAAAATAATGACAGACATTTGAGTTTCAGATTTCATACCATTCAGAAAATTCATACTAATGCAAGACCTCTGTTATCTTTCTAAGTTTATAAGAGCAATATTTTAAAAATTGTCCTTATTTTTGGGCCTTTGTCCCATTTCTTTGTATGGCTTTGTCCAGATTTCTTGCTCTGAGGTTGAGAGGTATGACAAATGTGTCAGGGCCATCACAAGTCAGCCAGAGACATTTCAAACTGTGACATACTTGTTGCACCCCACTCCCCCATGTAGTGACTCTGGATGTGTCAAGCAAGGCAAGGAGTAGTTATGCAGTGTAAATGTGCAGAGTATCCCCCCATCCAAGGTAGACACAAGTACTAGAGTGGCTTTTCATCTGTCCTTGATTTTTACAGAATGGTCTGGTTTCTGTCATATTTTTTGTACTGTTGATTTATGCTTATTACTCAAAGTGCCTGTTGCTCTGAGTTTAAGTAGCAATACTTTAATGACCATTAGGTAAGCTTGGCTGAGATTGCAAGATGCAAGTAAGCTTTAATAAGCATACTGTTAAAGAATTGCCAACATTGAAAGCCTTTCTGTTGCCATGTAGAGAATACTTAACTAGATAATGTATAAGCCTTGGGTATTGAAATGCATATGCCAGTATTTGTAATAAAGGACAGGATTACATTATTTTAAGAGTCTCATTACACTTGGAGACTTCAAGTCATCTCTGCAGGCTTTACCCGTAAACAGAATGCCAATTGTGTGGTCCATAACCTGTACAGTAATCCTTTTAGTGTGGTCCATATCCTGTGCAGTAATCCTTTTAAGCAATGTATCTTGAGCTTATTTCTTGTTTGCTTTTCATTTTTTACTTTGATCATGTTTTCCCCATGAAACAAGTAGATGTCAGGCAGCAGGTCTTTTTTTGGATAAGGAACATTTTACAAGTGGGGGCATCAGAGATTTCTACTTTCAGCATGTTACTTGGCACTTTAATAAAGCTGAATATAAATTATAATTAGAACTGCAGTGCAAGAAGTGGTTTGAGCTGAGTGTTGCTTGTTTTTCTTATACTTGATTTTGACTGGCATTCCATTAATGTATTTAAAAAAAGTAATTTATTTTTTCATGCCTCACAACCTTTTTTGTTTCCATCTAGATATTAAGCTGTCATGCAGCCAATGCATTGAAATATGTTTATTCTTCTACACTTCATTTTGTCTTGATTGGACTCTCATAATGACTGTTTGGCACCCAGGGCAGTATATTTAGTTTTTGTGGTTTTGAGCATAGCTCCTCCCCTTTCTAATTGACCACACCCCTTCCCATTGACCCCACCCATTCAGCTGTCTCCTTCAGCCCCCCTTTGATTTGAAATCACCAGCCACCACTGCCTTGTTCTACACCTGACTAAACTATCCCTCTTTGAAGAATAAGGATTCTCTAACTACAGTTAGTAGTTTTATTGCATTTATTGCAAATTGCGTTAAAAACACGAAAAACTAGGGATGTTTTACAGAGCCAAGCAAAAACCTATCAGTGTAACTAAAACTGCTTGCCACTAACCTCATCCTCTTCCTATATTAGGGTGCTAAAGTCCTTACTAACCTCCAGGCATCACAAATACCATAACTTGAACAATGCTATAATAAGGTGGCTAAATTTGCAGCAAATATCCCTTTCAGAACCCAATACTGCATAGCACTAAAAAGCCTATATTGGTAGGAACTACCACATCTACTGGGATTCACACAGCTTCTTACCACCTATAAAATTATCTAGCACCCACCCTTTTGTCCACCACCAAATGCCATTCTACCCAACTATGTTCTCCATTAGTCATTATGTTCCACTGACCAAAAACTCCTCTCTATCCACAATCCTGTCAGATCTGCAGGGCATGGTCTGTACTCATACTCCTGAAACTCCTTACCTGTATCACTCCTTACCTGTATGCATCAGTTTAATACCCTCCTTCCAGACTTTTAAAACCATTCTGAAAGACTTCCTAGCAAAAATCTGGCTCTGTTGTCTGCTCAACTCCAGGATAAACTATATCCCTAAATATGAACACATACCTCTTCATATCTTACACCTCCTTACTCTCCCTTCTTCACTCACTTCCTTACTTCAATCAATTTATCTTCCCTGACTCTCCTTCTAAATATGCCATATCACTGTTTTTCTCTTACTTGATATTGCAATTCCTGTTTGATTTATACTAACTTACCTTTAATTTCTCTAAAAACTGGCAAAAATTTCTCTAAGTATTAAATCATTGTCCATTAAGTTGTATCTCTTCTTAATCAATGTTTTCACATTGTGTTTACTTTGGTATAATTATTTTAACTTTAGATGTCTTTGTATCATTTTTGAAGATTGTAACATCGTTGTTCTTAAATTTTTTTTATTATACTTTGAGCTTTTGTCCCAGGGCTTCCACAGAAAATGAGCCTCTACCCAGTTGGACTTTCATGGTAATCAAATGTCAGTAAGTAAATGGGTAAATAAAGTAATAAAGTAATAAATAAATAAATAATGTCTAATGTCTTTCCTGAAAGGATTAAGTGAGTGCTGCAATGGAATAAAGCAAAAATTATGTAGGAAGAGAATGTGGAATTTTATTCTTTTTCATAATTGTAGAGTTGAATCTTTAACCTTCTGTAACCTTGATCATGCATATTAGTAATGCAGTCTTCCTTTATCCTCATTTATACTCAGTCCTCTAGATTTTTACCTACTTTCATATGGACCTTTCTCAACATGCAGGTCTTTACCTCTCTCTCTCTCTCTCTTCATTTGATCCTCTTCCCACTCTTACAACTGTAAACCCTCTCAGGGATTCATAAAGCTTGCGCCAGGTGCAGGCATAGCATTGGCGTTCTAACACCAAATATGGCTGCCGAGCGATCCAGGTACGAGCTGTTCCCACGTGCACTACCTGTGTACGCTACACCCGCACAACTCCCGGGCCCTGTATGCTAATTACCCCATGTGCAGCAGTGTAGCATGCAAATGAAGGTATGTAGCGATCCAGGAAGTGGTGCAGGCATAGTGTAAGCATGCAGAAATGTAAACAGTAGAAAACGGTTTACATTTTTGCAAACATAAAATCGGAGCCATGACAGCTGACCAAACACATGTATTATATTGTTAATATATGCCAATGGCTAAATATATAGCCATTGGCATAAAAAACATGTACAAAATATAAAATTAACATTTAATATATATAGTCAAACTATTGCGATGTGGAAGCGCAGGGCAACAGCACGCAAAGGGAATCGCAAGGAAAATATAAAAATATAGAATAAAACTGCAATGTAACACATATCATGATTTCCCAATAATAGTCAATGGCAGGCATGCTAAGCCATACTATGGCTCAAGGGTTGCTAAGGGGCTGTGACAGTGTTATGCATGGTAGCTAGGAATTAGTAGGTAATGCCATGCAAATGAGAGGAGTAATAGTGAATCACAGATTCCCTGCTGGTGCAAGGATTGACCTCACAGCATAGCATTATAACACCAAGGTGAGCCCTTGAGATAAAGATGACATCAAGAGAGGGGTGTGTCACCATTGCTGTAAGCATATTGGAGCATTGCTAAACCGGTTTGCCCTTAGCTAGGCAAACCTGCAGGAGAGGGGTGTGTTGAACTGGCCATAGCATTGCTTAGCTGAGAGTACACAAGGTAACAGAGTATGCATGTGAACGGAGATGAAAATGCATGTAAACCCGGTAAACGGGTTTGCGCGGCGCACACTGCAGCTGAAACAGGAAGGATATAGGAAACAAATAAGGAAATGCTGCAGCAGGGAAATTGGAGCACAAATGACTAATTAACATCTAGGAGCCTACAGTGGGCCATTGACAACAGCTAACAAGGCTGCAAGCAGCTGCCTGCAGAACAGGAAATGGGAAGTGCTGTACTGCAAATAAAAAGGTAAAGTGTCAAAGCAGAACAAACCCGATTTGCAGTACATCAGCTACAAAACACATTTTGTCATGACTGGGTAGGGAAAGTACAAAACAAGAAAGATGGCAGGTGGATGAATGCCTGATAATGGGAGGGGATCCAGGTTTAAAAGTGAATTAAAGGGCCACATATTATTCAAGACAAGCAAGCAACTCCACTGTAAAGGCCCCACACTTGCAGTACTCATTGTAAAACCCATAATTAAGATACTCTGCAGCTGGAATAGCTCATACACACCCAATGGCATCAGCAGCATCCATAGCACAATAGTATAAAGTGTGAAAGCACCTCACACACATTTGTGTATTCCCATACACTCTGTACCAGTGGTGTATACAGACGGGGAACTTTTAGTATGTACATGTTAGGAGCTGTCATAGCTTTGATCCACCAGCATGCGTTGGAGACTGAAGGTGGTGTGGAGGATGATGCACACGACCACCTCAGGCACCAGAGGAGGAGGAGAATGTTCAGACCCATGGTAACCTACCAGGGGCTACATGATCTGGAGATAGTAGAGCATTACAGGGTGGACTGGGACATCCTATAGCAACTTGTGGAGCTGTGCCGGCAACACCTCAGAGCCAGAACAAACAGAGGGGAACCCATCCCAGTGAATACGAAGGTATGTGTAAGCCTGAGAATTCTAGCTACAGGTACCTTTCAAAGACCAACTGGGGATATCATGGGAATCTCACAGGCATCAGCATCTAGGGTACTACACCAGTTCCTGGATGCCATGTTACCACATGCCAATAAGCACATATACTTCCCCCGAACGCAGGAGGAGTTGGCCAGCAATATGCGTCTCTTCCACTGTGTGGCAGAATACCCAGAGGTACTGGGTGCAATAGACTGCATGCACATACACATCAAGTCACCACCTGGTGAGCAGGGTAGATGCTACATAAACCGCAAGGGATACCCCTCCATCAACTGCCAGGTCATGTGCAATGCCCAGGGCATTATCATGGATGTGTGTGCTGACAGCCCTGGAAGCTATCACAACTCCCACATCTGGCATGCCTCACAGCTGTATCAGTTATTTGCAAGGGGGGACATCCCAAATGGCCACCTGGTGGGGGATGCTGGCTATGCACTGGAACCGTCGATGATGACTACCATCAGAAATGCACCCACACCCATGCAGGAATGCCATAATGAGGCACACACACAAAGCAGAATCATCATAGAGTGTGTATTTGGGATGCTGAAATCATGGTTCCGTTGCTTGGACATATCTGGTGGAGCCTTGCAGTACTCTCCAGGCATGTGTGCCCACATCTTCATAGTATATGCCATGGTACACAATATGATCCTGCAGAAACAGCTGCAGCAGGGACAGAATGGTGAAGGCCCTCACAGCCCACCACCATTGCCAAGGGCCCCACAGGCACAGAGGTACTCAGATCATGAACACCCTGAGCCAGCCCCAGTAGGCAGACGGAGGCGTGCCCAGTATGCCCATGCCTTGGCAAGGAGGGAACATATAGCACACACACTGACAGTGTAGGCACCTAGGGACTGACACGGTTCACCTGCACACACAGTAAAAATGGATGGCACATACACAAGACTACCTGTAAATTGTCATGTATAGGCAGTCTACTGTGTGCATTCAGCATAGGCAGCCCTCAACTATTGCACACACAACTGCCATTAGCACAAGGTTAGTCAACACCTGAACAGTAAATTAATCTATCAGCATGTGCTGATACTGTATGTATAGGTTCATAGGTAGGTACTTGGCCAACTGCCAGAGTCCATTCATAAGCCTAGCCAAAATGTGTCAGCTTTTGCCACACCATTGATTCATTAATTGTCCCTCTGTGGAGCAGAGCCAATGGCGGGATCCCTGGAGTGCATCTACTGTTCCCCATCCACTCTTCAAGGTTTCTCTTGCAGAGTGTTAGTGAGGGGCTCTGTATAATGTAGTTAGGGATGTTGTTCCAAAGTATTTGGAGTGTCTGTGGCAGGAATTTGTCCCTCCAGCATCTTCCAGTTATTGTTGTGGCAAGGTTCAGCTCACTACAGTGTGTGGCTTACTGTGACATGGATTCCCATAGGTGGAGCATATCCATTAAGCCTGAGTTTGACATGGCTGTGTTGGCCAGCAGAGGTCATATCTGGGTAAATGAGATGCCACTGAGTAAAGCAGGAGTTTATTCAGTCTATCTGCATAGGGCATATGTTTGAGGCCAGTAATCCCATTGGCGAGGTACATTCGTGGACCTTCCAGCTGTTGGAATTGTCTTCTGAGGTACATCCCAAATGGGTTATTATACCCTATGATGGGACTGATGAGTGATGAGTAAAGGGGCACTATAACCCCAGTATGTATAGATGGGAACCCTTTAGTAATCAGATGGCCTACATAGAAGGATGTCCTAATTACTTTGGAGATATGATTGTCAAAGAGGAGATCACTATCTATCTTAGTCCACAGATACCCCATTACCTCGTCTGTATTAAAGTGGCTGCCACTTATGTGTTAATATGTGGGTGCTTAATATTTCACAATGGAATGACCATGCAGTTAGTGGCACTTGGCTGGAGGCCATGATGTTGACACCCTGTGTCGGTCTCTGTGAGACCCCTTGAGGGATGTCAGTGTCAGCTGGACTATCATTCATGGCTCCCAGTTCACAGTCATCGACAAACATGGTCTGCTGTAGTCCACCTGTGTATGCCTGTATCTCTGAGAAGTATATGCCAAACATTAGGGCTCGCAGGACTGAGTCCTGTGGGACACCAGTCATGACTGGTCAAGAGTTGGACCTCGAGACTGCTAGTCGTACCATGTGGGTTCTGTGTGTAAGCCCATTGGCAACCCAACCTGTGATGTATGGGTGTATGTACAGGCTGGTGTGTTTATCAATAATACCTGAGTGGGGCATGGTGTCAAAAGCTTTGACGAGGTCCAGGTAGCATGTGTGAACCACCTCTCCTGTCATCTAACATCTTGGTGACTGTATGTAAAACGTCAAACAGGTTCAGTAGGCATAACTGCACTCAACCAAACTAACCTGGATTGGGTCTCATGTTTGGAGGTTACCAATGTCTTTGTTAATGAGTGCCATGAGGATGTGATCCATACCATTGCAGACCAGGCTAGTCAGGTTTATGAGGTGGCAGTTACCATGGTCAGTTGTGATTCCCCCTTGATGGAGTGGAATAACCATTGCCATGCACCATTATATGGGCATGTAGCCTGTGGAGAGGCTGAGGTTGACAAGCTTAATTAGGTGGGGGAGTCAGGTTGTCTTGTACAGTTTGCAAGATGCAGTCTGGGACAACATCTGCCAACATTGATGCTGTGTTCTGCTGTTAGAGAGGGCCATTTGCACCTGTGTGTCTCTGATGAGTAGGATACTGTATCTTTTGGGTAGTGTTGTGGGCTCTTTAGGGGGTGAAGTATGCACTGAATATATCTGCAAGGATGTTGGAGATATCAGTAGGGTCAGCATATTTTGTGCTATATTTCACCAGCACAGTGCAAATCTGCGTGTCACCACTTAGATCCTTGGCATAGCCAAAGAAGGCTTTATGGTTATCTTTCGAATGCTTACGTAATTTCCTGCTGATGTTAGCCTTGGATGATGTCATGAGGGACCTACATATCATACTAATAGTGGTCATGGATATCTGCCCTTGGTGGGATTTGCTGTTTGTCTGGAACACTGTCCTGTTTCTGTAGTATTACCTGTTTATTGCAGGGGTCCACCAGACTGGTGTCCTTGTCTAGGAGAAGTGAGTCCTGGTTTACCAGTGACGGCACGATCCATACATCCTTGTAGGTGCTTATAGATTGCATTTGTAAATCTGTCTGTATCTTGAGCAGTGTTTCCCCTTAGCGTGGGGGCTGCGAAATCCCCCACCCCTGTCACTAGTAGTGTAAATTTAGCTGTAGGAAAGGTATACGCTGTGGTTACCATGGGTGGGGGAGATGTTTTGGTGTGGAAACAGTGAATAGTTCATGGTCAGATCTAACCAGTGACCGGGTAACCTCTGCTGTGGTGCACCTGTTACCCATGTTGGTGATGACCACTTCTAGTATGTTTCCACCCCTCATTAGGGAGGTCACCACCTGATACAGGGCATATGCGGTGAAAAATTCCAAAAAGCGCTGGGTCTGGAAGTGAGTACTTGAGTAAGTTTCCCAGTTAATGGAAGGGTAATTGACATCGACCAATGCCAGGGTGTGCGTTAGGACTGTCTTGTTCTCCACTGTCTCCAAGTAGGTGGAGTGGTGGTCCTGGGTCACGGAGGGTGATCTGTAGCAGGCCATAGTTCACATTGCACTTGTGGCTGATGTTAGCTGCACATGGATGATCTCAGAGGTATCAAGCTGCCCCACTAACCTGGAGGTGTATGTATCCCTGATGAATGTGGAAACAGCCCCCCATGTCTGTGTCAGTCCATGTTCTATGGCTGAAATGTGTGGTATGGGTTGTAGTCTGGTAGTGCTGGTGTGCTCTTAGGAGTGTTAAGACAGGTCTCAGTTACTGCACAGATGTTGACATTGTCCATCCTGAGGAGTGCTGTGAGTGCATGCATGTTGTGATCACAATCCCTGGTGTTGAGTAGCATAACCCTCATTGATTCTGCTATTGTGCTATTTACGGAGCTGGTATTCACCTTTGAGACTCTCCTAAAAAAGGCACCATGGGGGTGCCAAAAGCCTTGGCCAGTATTCCAAAGCCTAAGGCTGACACATAAGCCGGTATGGTATTGTTGCATGCATGTTTCCCATCTGTGCTTGTTTCTCATCTTTCCTGTAGGTAACCTACTGGTAAGCAAAATAAAGCCTTAAACTTATACAAATCTTCTAACTTCCAGGATAGGCTTTTGGAGTGACTGTATCAGTGTTCTGTATGTTCTTGCTGTACTTGGTTTCCTGACTACATGGTGATTTCTCACTGTATATTGTGATCTGAAAGTCTGTTTATTCACATATTATGGCTGTGATGGCCTGCACTTTAGAGGTTCACAGATAGCTTACTACCTATCTGCCCAAGGGCAATTAGAAGCATAGCTACAGTGTGTTGGCTTTCTCTGCACCATTGATGAAGTAACTGAGCCTCTGTCAAGCATAACCAATGAAGCAATTCCAGGCAGAGTTGCCAGAAGCTGTTGAAGACTGGGCTGGTTGAGAGTGATAGGGACACTTAGTGATCTAAAGAGGACATGTTAATGTGACAATTCAACACCATTCAATTTCCCCAACAGGTCTCGCAGATATCAAACTGGATGGGCTCCCCCACCCCCTGGCTGTATGGTTCTGGGACACATGATCCCAGGGGTGTATATTCTGTTACCCATTCACACAACAAGGTTTCCCTTGAAGTGTCAGTGAGGGGCTATGTAGTTAGGAATGGAATGTATTGTCTCACATTACATTTGTTACATGTTGTTAAGAGTAAGTGAAGCTCAGTGGGTTTGGGGGCCTCCGACCTTTGCTTAGCCTAGTTTACAGTTTATTTATTTATTTTTATTTTTCATTTGTTAACCGGGAAAGTCCAACTGGATACATATCCATTTTCAGCGGAGGCCCAAGGAGAAAAGCTTCAAACAGATAAAAATTTAAAATGCAGTATAAAGTAATATTTAGCAATTAACAAAATCAAAAGAAAAATACACATAGGTTACATATTTAAGAGAATGGTCTGAGTAAGGTAATATTTACAGAGATATTAAGCAATTTAACAAAAAATAAAAAGACAACTACAAATGGGTTCTATAATGAAAAAAAGGTTCAAAGTAAGGTTATATTTGGATAAGAGAAAGTAAACAACAACGTGGGAGGTGGAGAGAAACTATAAAGGGAGAAAAAATTAAACATATAAGAGAAATGAGGGTATAAGAAGTGGAAACAGATAAAGGAAGATCATTTATAAAAAGAGGAAGAATGAGATAAGAGAAGGGCAGGTTAGGTAGAAAGCAGCAGAGGCTGAGAATGGAGGTTACAGTTCTGATAATGGAAGCAAGAGCTAATATAAAGGAGTAGAAGAAATTAATTGAAGGAGGGTACAGAGAGAGAAAAGGGAAATTCTCTTAGATAGCTAAGATGGTTTAATAGATTATATGAGTAATGTCAGGTTAGACTGGGACTAGCTAAGACTGAGACAAGCTTTAGTTGAAACTCAAGTCAGTGAAGTAACTCAGACTGAATAATTTGAGTTTTAGTCAGGGTTTAGACAAGGACATAGCCAGTTATTGTACATGTGTGTCTTTAGTGATATTTTGAAGTGAGGCAGGGAGCAATTTGTGGTTAGTTCACCAGGAAGGGAGTTCCATTTTTTACCAGCAGTGTTAGAGAATAAGGAATCTCCGGCAGAGTTGTTGGCTTTGGTAGGTTGTACTAGCATTCTGCTGGAAGAGCGAAGGGATGCTAGGTTGAAATATGGGGTAATGATATTAGCTAGACTGGGGGTGTGGGAAGGTTGGTGGAGGATTTTATGAGTTACTATGAGTTGGTTATAATAGATCTGGTTGGGTAGCTCTAGCCAACCTAATTTTTGAAGATTGTGGCAGTGGTGAGTTCTGTATTCTGAGTCTGTGGCAAATCTCGCTATATTGTTGTAACATTTAGTGATTTTGTTGAGATTTGATTTGGATAAGTTATTTATATATTTTTCTACATGTATTAGACACTCAGCGTAGTTGAACATAGTTTTCACAGTTTCATTATTTACATTTTAAGGTATAGGCTAGATGTTAGTTAACTATACAGTTGTCTTTGCATGTTATTTCAATACATTTGTTTATAATATATTAAATAGTTTTTTGTTCGTTGCCTTAGATTTAAGTTCAATTTTAATGTGACTACATTAGATGCAATACTATATAAATGTTGATAGGCAAGCCGTAACATCATTTAATATATAGGCATTATGGCATTAATATACATAGGCTTGTGTTAACATAGTAAGAACACTATGGATGCATTGGTTTTTATGTAGTTGATTTGATACTACTGAAATCAATTAAAAGGATTAAAAATGTTTGCTAGTTAATTAATTTATTTGTTTTAACATTTCAAAAAGTTAAGTTTCATGTTTTCACATATATTCTTTGACTGCATGTGCAGTTTATTAAATAATTTATGAGATGTTATTTTTTGCTTTGTTTTATATTTGTGCTGCTTCTAAAAGGAACGTGACATCTTTACTTGACTCTAACAGAGCATGTTTAATTAATTAGTGAATTATGCTTTTAATTAGGTGATTGTTTAATGAATATAGAATTGAATTTCACAGCCTTTACTATATAAATATGAATTGGTAATGTAAGTTATTAGATCTGATGAAGCGTACGATGTAGGTACGCGAAAGCGCTCATCTGTTTTATTCTTTATTCTCGTATTAAATACTTTAAATACAGCTCATGGCAGTCTGACTTGTTTTTTTTTGGATTTGGATAAGTTATTGAGGATGGGTGATGCATAGAGAAGGGATGACAGAAGATGTGTGCGAGCTATGGCTGTTCTGGCAGTTGGGGTTAGAAATTTCTTAATCCTATACATGGAGCCTATTTTTTTGTTTACTGTTTTTATAGTTTTGTCTATATGGGCATTGTAGTTTAGATTATTATCAATGATTATACCTAGAAGTTTAGTAGTTGGTTCTGGAGAAATTATGGTGCTATTCTGAGAAGATACTGAAAATGTTGGTGGTGTTAGTGGTGTTATCTTATGGGTACGGGAGAATAATAGAAGTTTGGTTTTGTTTGGGTTTAATAAGAGCTGATTATTAAGTCAGGTCTCTACTTTGTTGAAGGTTGTTTGGGATAGGGATTGTAATTCTGTAGGAGTTGTGGCAGAGCAGATTAGCGTGGAGTCGTCTGCGTACTGTATAGTAGTAGCATGAGGGATAGCTTTGGGCAGGTCTTTTATGAAAGTAGAGAAAAGGATGGGACCCAGAATAGAAACTTGGGGTACTCCTAGAGTGACAGGTAAAAGAGGAGATAGATGCTCTTTCCACAGGACTGCTTGCTGTCTACTGTGCAAGTAAAAGTGGAACCATTTGATTGCAGGATTTTCTATGGTCAGTGATTTGAGAGAGTCTAAGAGTAGGTTGCAGTTAACCATGTCAAATGCTTTTGACAAGTCGAGGAAGAGGGCAGAGGAAAGCAGGTTTTGATAGCAGTTTTGGTTTATTTTGTGGGAGAATGTGAGAAGGGCAGTGGTAGTACTGTGGGCTGGTCTGAAACCGTGCTGGGATGATGCTAGGAGATTGTGGGTCAGGTGGTTTAAAAGTTGTTTTTGTATGCATTTCTCCATTATTTTTGCTGGGGGAAATAGTATGGTGATAGGTCTATAATTAAAATTAAAAAGTTCAGTGGAGTTAACATACATACATACATACATACATACATACATATACATACATGTGTATAGACAGCATCCGAAGTGTTCATATCTGAATATAACATAGACCATAGCAATCACACATTCCACCCCCCCCCAAACAATATGAACATAATATATGAAGAGTATATGCCAATACACTATTACAAATATGTTCTATGGACACAGTCACCAACACAACTGCAATGACTGCAAATATCCATGACAGAAGTACACAGACAGCTTTCATTTAGCAAAACTTTATTACATTCTGATGTATTGCCAAAAGGTTTCAAGGACTAACAGTACCTGCATGCTAAACAGGAAGCATTTAACAGTGCCTTAATGAATCAGCCTGCAACTACCATAGTATTAGTCCACTAAGGGATAGGTGTTTACACAGGGAAAGAACACCCACACACATATAGAAGTTGTATAAAAGGGGTTCCTACACACCTGCATGTGCTATGTACACCCAACAACATCTACCCCACAACCAAAATAATCACATCAATACATACTGTTATACCACAACCAATTATTCAACTACTGTACAACATCTGCTGAAACCTTAATATACCTGGGCACAGACGCACTAACATGGCCCTATGTGAAATAGTTGCTGTTATACAATTGAACAGCTGCTGATGTTACAGGGTTTGTATCAACTAATCCCGTTTCAGAGGGGTGAAAGGTTCATACACCAGGAAGTGTTAACGACTACTGATTATTAGCACAGTATGATACACATTAACACCAAACTAAATATGTCTAGTAAGCACACTGGAAACCCCCTAATATTATATGCATAGCTATGCAGCCTTGAGCTGGGCAAACATCCTGGCCAGACTGAAATATATGCAGAAGTATTAGGTACAAACAAACCCTGCACAAGTAGCAATGTTCAGAAATATAATAGCAGTACTCACATTTAGACCAAATCCTCTAGGCATTACATACAATATATTATTGTTTGTCTCAATACAGCTGTTGAAATAGATTTCACACAACACTTCCAGGCTGTATTCCTCACAAGTAAGGCAAAGGGACAATGCCCAAGTGGAGTACTCATTTATACTCCACTGTTGCCATGGTATTGGCTAAGGCAGTAGCAGCACAGCTGATGTGCATGTAATTAGCTACTTAGGAACACCAATTGGTTATCGGGATAGCACATGTTACTGATCAGTAACTATAAAAGGTTGCCTTGTCACACATTCAAACCATCTGTATCTACCTGTAGGACAGTACAAAACACTGAAAGACAAATCAAAAATAAGTATTATACTAGTCAATAACACCTCCAGTTACTAAGAAGGTATGTATAACATGTAGTATGTCAGTGTATGTAGTACCTGTTCTGTAGGAATTACAGTGTAATCAATGTATATAATGGAAATAGCTATCTTGTAGCGATGTGTTGTTGAGCAGTAGTAATGCTTGCAGTTTTCTATGTGTGTACTGCTGTAGGTCACAAGACAAACTCCTCATACATCACAAGGGATGATATGGGCTTGGAACTCACCATTTCGCTTCCAGCCACTGTCAGTGTCAAGGTTGGTCCAACAAGTATGTGCTATAACAGGGGATAGTATATGTCAATATATTGTAACAGTCGACATATGTATGGGTGTATAAGTAAGATGAACATGTCAAAGGTGTGCTTACTGTGCAAATATGGTTGGAATTGTGGGATATTGTGCCAATAACTGTGGAATGTACAGTACTTTAGGCAGATCTGTATTCTATTCTACATAGCATTTCTGTTATGTTATGCAAACAGTAGTTATGTCTATTGACAAATACAATACTCAATAACAGGATACATATCACTTGTAGTCATCTGACAGTTTAGCAGCATGATAGCAAAGATAATTGAAAGAGCTAGGTAACTATCCATGCACATAACACATGTAATATCCACCGCTCTAGTATCATTTGCAAGCAATAACAGCTGCGCATGTGTACATGTTATGCAAATGTGTAGTGACCCTTGTTACAGGGCTGGGCCAAATTGCTATGTGCACACCTACATAGAGTGGATGTTGAGAGTAGAGACACACTGGTTGAACTATCAAGTTTGTGTAGACTAACCTCTTATTGCCAACCTAACAGCCTCTTGCACATACTGTAAGGTAGTGCACAGTACCGGTAATGAAACAGGTTGTATATCATCTTTAACTCCAGTGTAACATCTGCAGTAGGAGTGTAAGATGTAAGAGACTGCTGCCCATGTGTAATAGCTGCTTCATAGGTGATGGCTTACACTATCTGATTATATCCTGATTATGTTGATAGTGACATCAGACTCTATTGATACATGACTCTGTTTGGGGAGTGGGTGTCTGTGCCCAACAGAGCTCAAGGTCCTGGTGGATATGTGAGTATATACCCATAGAAGGAAACAGACTGTAGACACTTGCATCATCTGTAATCAGCTATCAGTATGTGATGTGCTCCTCAGAGGAGGATTGCTGTTAAAGGTAGCTACAATGTTTCCGTAATAGCCAGTGTTGTCACGTCCATAACAAATATTTACATGTGAGCATCACTATCTAAAACATCTTCATAAACAATAAGTAAACTAAATACAGTACTTGGTACTTGTATTACTGAATGCTCATACAGGCATGTCCACTAGTCAGTTACTGGTGTTTACTAATGTCAGTTTTGTGTATGTGGCCATCCTGAGGGAATGTAATCTCTATGCCATGTACACTGCCAAACCTACCTAACACCACACCCCACACATTGTCTGGGATGCAGCTACAGGGGTAAGCTGGAAGGCAGTCCAGTCTACAGCCATGACTGGACTGGACAGTCATGAGGTGTAGGTTAACACATGAATCTCATCATCACAACCAACACATACCCTTACCAGAACACAGTAAGGACACCCACACACACTACCAGAAATCTCACACATTCACAGATGCTTCTAAGTATCGGGCCAAACAAGTGACCTCCCAAGATGGAAGGAACAGACAACGAAATACACAAACTGTATGACATAGTTTGCATAATTGTGCCACACTTCAGTATACGTGGCCGGAAACATGCCCAACAGTACTCATTTGTGAATGCAAACTCTAGCACTATGTTACACACCAACCTATATGAGGACATACATATTGTCAGCTGCCTGTCTGCCATGATTAGCCATATACCCATACACTTAGACCACCTTTTGAACTATACACATAGCTTTGCCATATTCCATGTTGTTGTGCAGGACCTGTGATGCAGTAGCCTGGACTGCATGGAAAAACATGTAGGAACTGTCAGGTCTTGTAGCCCATGCAGGTATGTTCCAAGGCCTGGGTAGCATTCTGCCATTGGCCAGAATGATACTGCAGTACAGGGACAAAAGGATTGTATTCCACAATTGTCTAATGTAGTGGTGCAAGTCAAAGGGTATCCAGTATCTGTCTGCCTGGGATAACATGGTTGAAAGACCATGATGCTTTGCCAGACAGGGCATGCACCTGTCACCCCTGGGAATCTGGATAGTGCCTAGGGCTCATGCTTCCCCTATAGTGCCTTCATCCTACACAGTTCAAGTGAAGGTCCACTGCTGTTACAGGGACAGCCAAGCAATAAATTGCGGGTCTCATTACACAATGATACATGTCAGAAACACTATATGGACTCACATATGTCAATTCCTAACATGGAGAACATATCTGTGCAGTGATCGAGACATGTTTCAATGCTCCAGAGAGCACACCTGCATGACCATGTTATAACACATACCTCACCTCTTGCCTATTGCAGAACCAACACTACAGAAGGTGTCTGACTAATATATGCTCATCAAACCAGTGCCAGCCACAGTAATACAGGGTTCATTCCTTGTACTCCCCCTCTTTGTTATCTATACCACAATAGACTAACACAGAAGGCATCTGCCTATTGATGTTTGCAAATGACTATGAACTAGGAGCAATAGTTGACTCAATGTGTGTTGCTTTCAACATACAGAAGGGCCTTAGTGTGTCTGATGTGTAGTGCGACGTATGGCCACAATCGGACAGCTAAGTATTGCATTGTCATCCCCTATGTTAAAAACCATGTACCCATGAACTACCACCTAGGCAGCAGTCAATGTAATGGCAACTGTGTGTGTGTATGGGATGCAGCTGGACAGTAGTCTTTCCTTTGATAGTTACTTCACCATACCAGTCAGGTAGTCATACGTGACACCCCTAATCATGACAGGGTGCCATCCATGAATATAGAGATAATTGTTCAGCCACTCAACAATCATGTGACCAATAATAGATCACATATTTCCTTTAAGGGTTATTGTCCATGTGTAGATGGCCTACACTGCACTTCCCAATCCCTAGCTCCACTATGTAGCATGCAGCCTACCCTGAATAAAGTCATGTCCAACTCAGATGTTGGACATGCTACACTTAACACACCCTGATCCCAAATAAACACATACTTCATGGACATCAACCTTTCTAGTACAAGGATCACAACATACCTGACAGATCTCTGTCCCATACATGTTACATACTCTTGCCATACTATGCATCCCTGTCTAGCGAAGCTGCACATCAGCCCTCTCTGTGACATGGTGTGATGACTGCATGCCAAATATATCAGTAACCCTGTGGATCAGTTCTCTGGCACTGCTTGAACTGGCCACTGAAACTTACCTGCCTGTTGCCTACAGCTAGGTAACCTGTCTGCCTAGGCTCATAAATGGCCCAGGGCATATAGCCTACTAGTTCACTATGACCATACATGCTATAGTTGATATCCAACCCTGCAAATACCATCAGGCTAGCTATTGTCCCATGTGTTTCACATGTTCAACACAGGCAATACATGGCAAGATGCTACACAGCTGTACAGTGCCATCTAGATGTATATGGCAAAACACATACATGTAAAACATTCTGTGAGCAAGTCTGCAGGGTCACAGGTCACATCCCTAAGAGCTACGTATGACTATATATGTGACAAATACACAGCATTAAGGTTGATTGCATTAATGTGAACACATCCAGGCATGTGCTGATAGGTAAAGACACCAGTACAGGCAAACAGACATGCCCACGTCAAGACAACATCCACATGGAGTATGAGCAATGTCATCACATGACACACACATATATGGTGATAACATCACATCACCAATATGTCAAATGTGTGTGACTTAAACATGTCAGTGGTGTTAGTGTCATGTAGATTTGCAAAGACTTATTTGTAATCTTAATAAATGTGATACACATATATGTTCAGCTGTACTTCTCTGTGAGTTACTGTGACCTGTCTCCATCATGTCTTCCAGGTATACTACGTAACAGGCTGCCAGCGTACACCCGCTTGGAGGATGAGGTCCTCATTCCATACCTCCTTGACAATTATTCAACACTCTTCAGCCATGTGCCACAGGATGCACAGCAGTGGGATGCCCTGTGGGAGGAACTCTGCAGGAGGGTAAATGATGTTGGTGGTCACAATCACACCTATCAGCAGGTGCACCGACACTGCACAGACCTAATAAGATGGGTGAAACAGCATGCTAATGCAATCCCCAGGGAACAAGGAGCAACAGGTGGGGGGGCCACTCACCCAGCCCCCACTCACATGTACAGAGGAGCTACTGGCCAGCCTGGGGACACCTGCAGACCTCCATCCACAAGCTTTAGCTGGTATTGTGGAGGTGGATGTCTCTCACCACTGAGCCTGGAGTTGCCTGGTAAGTCAGTACTGCACATATAACACAGTTATATTTCACATAGTTACATGTGTTACTGTACAATATGTAATGTAAAATCATATGCAAGACAAGTATGCACACATGCCACATTCTATAGTCTACTACTCTATGTTCATAGGTTCATAGGTTCATACTATGCATAGATGTGCATACTCCATAGTATAGTGTATTGTACTGGCTTATGTGCTATGCACCCTGTAGCTATCACACAGGTGTGGATAATGATTTTACAGCTGTGACACTGTTTAGGTACCTCTGACATTTTGCAGTGACAGCAGCCTGTGTCAGGTGATATTGTTATTATTTACCAGGCTTGATAATGTACAGATCATATTAATTGCATGCTATCTGCCATAACACATGTACACATCATGTATGGTGGTCCTGTTAATAGACACTGGTCAGACCTGCAATGCATCACAGTGGTTACCCATGTGAAACAACTGAAGACTGTATGAAACACCTACACTAAACCTTCCAAACTGTCATTGCCAGATGTGTGGACAACTATGAATACAATGGTGGAGATGTGTTTCACTGTAGGGACAGGTACTACATATCAGCATTACACATGTTGGGAATACAAACAGTACTGTACAGAGAGCATATGTATGCACACACTCTAAATGTGTTGAAGCTGGAGTATGACAGGCCCACAGGATACACCCTTGTGGATTATACCCTTACTATGAATGTCACACAATGTCATGTGCTATCTGACATGTCCATGACATGTAGTGGGCTGACTGCAACACCGCTCAACTATCCTGCAAAACATGATGTCTCACATCCCATACATACCACCCTTTGCATAACCCTGTCCTCATTGGAGCATATGACACCTATGGGTGTATGTCATATGGGATAACAATAACATGTAAAACAGATGGCCATCACAACCATTGGACAGAACATGTGTACACATGGCAATGGAGGGTGGCCGGAGACATGAAGCAAGCACACACACAGTAGTAGTGATGTACATGTGTATACACCCTGTTGTACATTGGCTCAACACAATACAGCTATGGCCTTTGTGTAATGGTGATATTGCAGATGTGAAACACTAAACATCATACAGGCCTGTGCACAGCTTATGTAGACATAACATGAAACCACCACATAACATTTCTTGAACATCTTGAGTGTGTCACAACATGAAAGCATTCACTTATACAGTATCCAAATACATACATGTGTTGCACAACATAAACATACAACCACATCAGGCCACAGATACAGTCCATTCACCTTGCTGGTGTCAGACATCACTGTTATGACTGCTCTTCATGTGTGTGAGGTACACAGATGGCATGTGGGACATAGAGTACTGCTAAGTTAGCCATGTGTGGGCATAGTTGCCAGGCATCAGTAATATGGTTGCAGATGTGCAGGGGTGTCATCCGTATACCCTTCTGTGACCTTTGTCACACATTTCACATTAGGGTTTAGAGTGCATACACCTCAGTGAAGTGGGTCACATTCCACATTAGATATGTATTGTATGTGAACACAGTCATGGCTATGAACTCTGTCAGTAACTCACACTGTATAGAAATAATGAAGCCACATGATGCCCTGCAATGGCTATGCACATCAACTCAATGTGCAGTATGTCACTGCATATTTGTAGGGTGGACAGACAACATTGCGTCAGCTGAAGGCCCATGTTAGTATAACACTTCCCTGCATTAGGACACCATTACCATACTGTAGATTGGAAAGGACACTACTGAGTTACACATGTATGCATGTCATTCAACATGTCAGCAGACGACATGTCATACTACATGTGATTGGCAAGGTCATACACCACACATCAGGCCGGTGTACTGTAAACCTGTGCTGGTCTGAGGCACCATTGCAAAGTAGAGACAGCTATCTCAAACATGTGTGTACAGCCACATGCACAATGTCTGTAGACTCAGCTCAGGGGTAGGCGGAATAAGGTTGAACAGACATGCACTGCTTTGGGGGAGATTTGCAAGCTAGGGCTCAGGCAAACATAGTATTCAGTCAACATACCCTTCTGCTCATGTCCTCACACAAAGGGGCAGTGGCCAACACACAGCATCAGTGGCAGATGTACAAAGGTCAGCGATAGTCTGTTAACATGTGGTGAATGTTGCACACATCATGACAGTGTGGTGCAACGATACATAGTGCATGCATTGTGTTGCAGGTATGGGGCATAAGTTACTAACACAAATGGTGCAATACAGGTATGTATGCTAACCACCACTATAATTGTGTAAGGTGCATGCCATCTGCTATAACACATGCATGCTGTTGTGTGCAACTCAGGGATGTATGATAACTACCACTATAATTTTCTAAGCTGAATGCCATCTGCCATATCACCTGCATGTTGCATGCCATTGGATGCCATAGCATGTGTCTGTGTGTGTCTATGTGTGTCTGTGTGTGTGTCTGTGAGATATAACTTGTAATGTACAGTTCTTGTCTTCCTTTCACAGGTGTTGATGTAGGTGCGTTGCCCTCCTGTGGTCCACCTGATGTTAGTGTCCCCACAGACTCTAGCAGTGATGATGAAAGTATGATTGAGGCACAGGCAGGGTTGTCAGGTGACGAGTCTGTGCCATTGGTTGCTATTCCACCTGTATCCCCCTCATTCTCGCACACAGTTCCCCTGCCTACACATACCCCATCACCACTGGCCATAGAGGAAGGACAGTTGGCAGGTAGTAGCATGGAACAGGGAAGTGTGGAGACTATGTAAGGTGTGCCTGCACACCATGATCCCAGTCAACTGACTGGTGATGTCCCACACAGGTAGCCAAAAACACGGTAGTCACAAACAAACAATTTTAATGAAGCTTTCGGGTCTACACTCTTCATCAGCACATAAAATCACCTTACATAAGTTGCATTTAAATAGAGGAAGCACTGAAAAACACATGATCAAGCCAGCCAACCAGATACAAACCAAAATTAATTATGCAAATAATTTAAAATGCATCACACCCAAAATTCTTAAAGAAGTTTTACTTATATTAATAAAAAACAATTTTATATAGATTAAATATAGTTACATATAGATAAATCATTCATATCAAATAAGAACTTTTTTTTTTTTTTTTTAAAAACTTTTTTTAAAAACTTTTTAAAAAGGTAGCAGCTCAAAGTTAGCATCATAAATTCTCCCTCTGACGCTTAATCAAAACTGGTTTGAGACTTACTGCTCCATTCAAGCCAGGCCATTTATCAGCCTGCAAAAGTACTATCCACTCATATTCCTTCAATAACAAAAGATTTTCCAAGTCACCACCCCTAATACCCATTCGTACAGTGCATATGCATCTGAATTTAAAAGTATGAGTTTGAAATTCATGTAAATGTCTGAATAAACCATTTGTCTCAATCTTCCGTCTTATTTCGGACCTATGCTCTATTATTCTATCTTTAAGCTTCATGGATGTTTTCCTTACATAAAATGCATTACATGAAACACAGGTAGCTAAATAAACTAACTTACTAGTACTACAATCTGCTTTGCAAGTAAACTTAAAACATTCACCTGTTGTAGGATGTCGGAAGCTATTATTACTATCATTAATATCAGAGCAACAGACACAATTATAGCACTTGAAAGTGCCCACTTTAGTACATAAAGGAGCAGATTCAGTTTGAAAATCCTTATAACATAATATTTGCTTAAACGTCTGACCATTCCTAAAGGCAAACCTTGGTACTGGACCTAAAATGTCCTTTAAATCTGGTTGAGACATTAAAATTACCCAATTCTTTTGAATTATTTTACAAACATCATTTGTATTGGCATTATAGGTGGTAGTAAACCTGATGACAGGCTTGCTTACTACCTTATCAGCTTCATTCCTAATATATACCCTGTGAGTCAAAGAAACAGAACTAAAAACTGGTTTATAAGGACCTCTGCCTTGCAAAACCTCTTCATAACTCATATTTACATCTCTAAGGTAATAACCATTCTCAATAAACTCTTTCCTCATCTTCTCAGTTTCCTCTAAAACACACCCTCCTCAGTTGTTAGTCTACTGACTCTTATTAACTGAGATTTTATAATGCCTCTATATATATGTACTGGATGCATGCTAGCAGTATTTAAATATCTTGCTACATGCACATCCTTCCTATGCACCTTTGTTTCCAACCTTCCAAGTTTCCTATATACCCTTATATCTAAAAAATCCATTGTATCTAAAGAAAAATCCATCTTAAATTTAAGGAAACTTGTCGTAGTGTTGAGATAGGACAGAAATTTTTCTAACTGAGTCAGAGTCCCTTTCCAAACAAAAAAACAGTCATCAACAAATCTGCAGTAACAATCAAAGTAAAGAGCAAATTCATTATTTTCATTTAAGATGTATTGTTTTTCCCATACATATAAAACTAAATTAGCAAAGGTATTACCACGGATCCCCCATGGCCACCCCAGTTAACTGCTTGTAGGAACACCATCAAAAATAAGATCATTCTGTAGCAACACCAACTCTAATCAGAGGCAAATGTTCTCTCTTTCACGTGTTTGGAGAGAGGCTTGCATTGTTAAAACTTCTAATTGCCTCAATCCCATATTCTATTGAATCACCGTAAAAGTGACACAATATCCAGTGTAACTAAAAATAATCAGAACTAGTTTCACCATTAAACCACACACTAAGTTTCTCTAAAAAGTGCACATATCCTTTAAAACTGTTTCACATTTCAGTAAATACTTTCCTAACACGTTTTGTAAATACCTAGAGATGGGCTCAGTCACCCATCCTTTACCAGATACGATAGGCCTTAGTGGTGGGTCACTCATGGATTTATGCACCTTGGGGATACCATAAATCTGTGGAATTTTAGGACATGTTACTGTTAAATAAGTGAATAATTCAATTGTAATGTCCTGATTCAATTGCATATCATATAAGAATAAATTCACCCGAGAAATATGATTTTTCACATCTGCAAATGTTATTACTTTAAAAGTATTAGTGTCAGACAAGAACTCTTTAAACTTACTCATATACCATGATTTGTCCATAAAGACTGTTGCCCCTTCCTTGTCTGCTTGCTTAATCATGATACTCTTGTCTTTTTTAATTTGCTGTAACAATTTATAATCATTAAAAGATAAGTTATATTTAACATCCCTACTTTTAGGTTTACTTTTGGCATTATACAAAACTCTTATCTCATTCTCAACAATATTTAAAAAAGCTAAAATGACAGGTGAAAGTTGAGGTACAAAAACACTTAACTTTTTGCATACAGAGTCCAAATCATTCGCTTGCTTATACAAGAATTTAAGCATAACATTTCTTGCAAATAGTTTAACATCAGTTAAAATGTCCACAATATTATCCTTAAAAGTAGGGATAAACTTCATCCCATTCTTCAGTAAACCATAATGCTGCTCAGTCAAAACACATTTAGAAAGATTAACAGTACCTTGTAGTAGGCAAACCTCTGTCCTCAGTGACGAGGAGCCTTGCTGGGTAATTTTGGACTCTAGTTTTTTCTCTTTAATACCTGCACCGGTTTCTGCAGCGTTTTTTGTCCTTGGGGCTCCTGCAAGTTCCTCTGCTGAGAAACTACCTTCTCTGGTTGTTTTAACCTGAAAGATAAAAAAGATGAAATTTCAAGCTGCTTACTCTTCTCCTTTCCTTCTGTTCCAGGTACAGGAATCCCAGCAAGGGAGGTAGCTACATGCTCATTTAATTCTCACCACAGCATCACTAGGTAGCTTTCCTTGTCCCTGACATTTCCATTCATGTACACTGCCAAACCACCTAACACCACACCCCACACATTGTCTGGGATGCAGCTACGGGGAAACAACCCCCAGTCTACAGCCATGACTGGACTGGACAGTCATGAGGTGTAGGTTAACACATGAATCTCATCATCACAACCAACACATCCCCTTACCAGAACACAGTAAGGACACCCACCCCCAACCAGAAATCACACAAAATTCACAGATGCTTCTGGGGCCAAACAAGTGACCCCCCAAAATGGAAAAAACAGACAAAAATACACAAACTGTATGACATAGTTTGCATAATTGTACATTTCAGTTTTGGGGGGAAACATGCCCAACAGTACTCATTTGTGAATGCAAACTCTAGAAATATGTTACACACCAACCTTTTGGGGGCATACATATTGTCAGCTGCCTGTCTGCCATGATTAGCCATAAAACCCATACATTTAGACCACCTTTTGAACTATACACATGGTTTTGGGCCATATTCCATGTTGTTGTGCAGGACCTGTGATGCAGTAGCCTGGACTGCAGGGAAAAAACATGTAGGAACTGTCAGGTCTTGTAGCCCATGGGTATGTCCCAAGGCCTGGGTAGCATTCTGCCATTGGCCAGAATGATACTGCAGTACAGGGAAAAAAGGATTGTATTCCACAATTGTCTAATGTAGTGGTGCAAGTCAAAGGGTATCCAGTATCTGTCTGCCTGGGATAACATGGTTGCAGACCATGATGCTTTGCCAGACGGGGCCCTGCACCTGTCCCCCCTGGGAATCTGGATACCTGGGGCTCATGCTTCCCCTTTAGTGCCTTCATCCTACACAGTTCAAGTGAAGGTCCACTGCTGTTACAGGGACAGCCAAGCAATAAATGCGGGTCTCATTACACAATGATACATGTAAAACCCCATATGGACTCACATATGTCAATTCCTAACATGGAGAAATATCTGTGCAGTGATAAACATGTTTCAATGCCCCAGGGGAAACACCTGCATGACCATGTTATAACAATACCTAACCTTTGCCTTTTGGGCAGAACCAACACTACAGAAGGTGTCTGACTAATATATGCCATCAAACCGGGCCACCAAGTAATACAGGGTTCTTTCCCTTTGGACCCCTCTTTGTTATCTATACCACAAAGACTAACACAGAAGGCATCTGATTGATGTTTGCAAATGACTATGAACTAGGAGCAATAGTTGACTCAATGTGTTTGTTTTTCAACATACAAAAGGGGCCCTTTAGTGTGTCTGATGTGTGTGAGGGCCAAACAATCGACAGCTAAGTATTGCATTGTCATCCCTATTTTAAAAAACCCTGTACCCATGAACTACCACCTAGGGGTAAAATTAATGGCAACTGTGTGTTTTATGGGATGCAGCTGGACAGTAGTCTTTCCTTTGATAGTTACTTCCCCCCAACCAGTCAGGCCCTAATCATGACAGGGTGCCATCCATGAATATAGAGATAATTGTTCACCCAAACTCAACAATCATGTAAATAATAGATCACATTTTTCCCTTTTAAAGGGGTTATTGCCCATGTGTAGATGGCCTCACTTTTCCCAATCCCTAGCTCCACTTTTAGCATGCAGCCTACCCTGAATAAAGCCATGTCCAACCCAGATGTTGGACATGCTAACAACACCCCTGATCCCAAATAAACACATACTTCATGGACACCCAACCTTTCTAGTACAAGGATCACAACTTTACAGATCTCTGTCCCAAAATTACATACTCTTGCCATATTGCATCCCTGCCCACCCTGCACTTTCCCCTCTCTGTGACATGGTGTGATGCCCGCATGCCAAATATATCAGTAACCCTGTGGATCAGTTCTCGGGCCTTTGAACTGGCCACTGAAAACCTGCCTTTTGGGCCTACAGCTAGGTAACCTGTCTGCCTACCATAAATGGCCCAGGGCATATACCTAGTTCACTATGACCATACATGCTATAGTTGATATCCAACCCTGCAAATACCATCAGGCTAGCTATTGTCCCATGTGTTTCACATTTCAACACAGGCAATACATGGAAAGGATGCTACCCCTGTACAGTGCCATTAGATGTATATGGAAAAACACATACATGTAAAACATTCTGTGAGCAAGTCTGCAGGGTCACAGGTAAATTCCCTAAGGCATGTATGACTATATATGTAAAATACACAGCATTAAGGTTGATTGCATTAATGTGAACACATCCAGGCATGTGCTGATAGGTAAAGATACCAGTACAGGCAAACAGACATGCCCACGTCAAGACAACATCCACAGGGAGTATGAGCAATGTCACACAAAAAATATATGGTGATAACATCACATCACCAAAAATGTCAAATGTGTGTGACTTATACATGTCAGTGGTGTTAGTGTCATGTGGATTTGCAAAGACTTATTTGTAATCTTAATAAATATGATACACATTTTTTATGTTTCCAGCTGTCCCTTCCCCTTTAGTTTAACTGGTGACCCCGGGGGTTCCCCCTTTTCCTTTCCCCCTTCCAAAAATTTTACCTTTAACAGGTCCCACCCCGTAAACCGCGGGGGGAAATGAGGGTTCCCTAAATTCCATACCCCTTGCCCCAAAAAATTAAACACTCTTAAAGCCAGGGAAAAAGGTGAAACAGGGGGGGGATCCCCCCCCCTTGGGGGGAAACTCGGGCCAAGGGGGGTAAAAGAGGGGTTTGGGGGGGGTTCCTAAACCATACCCGGGTTGCCCAACACTGCACTTAAACCCATAAAGGGGGGAAAACAGTGAAATGCAATAGGGAACAAAGCAACAGGTTCACCCAGCCCCATACATGTGGGGAACTATGCCTGGGGAACCCCTTGAAGATTCCATCCCAAGTTTAGGGGTATTGTAGGTTTGTCTCTCCCCATTGACCCGGGAGTTCCCTGGGTAAGTCTTACTGCACATTTTAACCCGGTTTTTCACATGTTCAGGGGGTTGTTATTTTCCCAATTGTAATGAACATCATTTTAAGGCATGTTTTGAAAACACATCCATTTATTTTGGTCCTTTTGTTAATGGGCATGGTTTAAACCCTAATGCATAAGGGGTTCCCATGTAAAATTTGGCTATTGAAACATACATTCCCCCTTAAATTTCCCAAAAGGGGTGTGGAAATTAAAATCTTATGTTTTTCACTTTTTGGGGCCCTCTCTTTTTGCATTACACATGTTGGGTTTTTTAAAATTTCCCAAGGCTTATTGCACAATCAAATTTTGGGAGCTATTGAAAAACCCACAGGTACCCCCTTTTTGGTTTCCCTTTAATGCACGGGTCAGGCCTGAATGCCATACAGTTTTCCCTGTGAAACAATTTAAAGCTAAAACCCCCTTTTCATCCCCCTTTCCCCAAAGGGGCATTGCCGGGGATTTTTGGAAAACAACAGGGAAATAAATGGTTTGGAAAATGTTTTTCACGGGAGGGGACCAGGACATAAGCAACACAAATAAAAGTATGTACAGGCATTTTGAAATTGGCCAACACTCAAATGGTTTGGTTGGGTTTTGGGGCCCAAAAACAATACACCCCCTTGTGGGTTTAAAAAAACCCCACATAAATGTCAAATTTGGTGTGCCAAACTAAAACATTCCCATACAGTATCCTACTCGGGGCACAAATCCATACCCCCCTTTTTGAAAATAAACCCCTTTCTGGGTTAGACACCTTTAGGGGTGTTTCATTGGGATAACAATCATGGGGGAACAAGGATCAAACCTTTGGGGGCAAACCAGGTGTAAAGGGGCAATGGAGGGTCCCCGAATTTTGGAAACACACCACATTGGGGTTTAGTGTTTTGTAAGGGGGTACACCCTTGTTGAAATTGGTAACAAAATCTTTAGGGCCTTTGTGTAATTGTTTTGCAATGTAAAACCACTAAACATCAACGGGCCTGTGCACCGCTTTTTTGTGGGGGACAAAACTTTGAAACCCAAATAACATTTCTTGGGGAACCCCTTTCCTTGATTGGGGAAAACCTTTAAAAGGTTTTCATTTTTAACAGTACCAAAAACATACATGTGTTGGGCAATAATAAAACCCACATCGGGCCCCTACGTAAACCTTGCGGGTTTGTCAAAAAATAACGCCATGTCCCATGTGTGTGGGGACACAAAGGGCTGGGCCCATAGGGTCGGTAAGTTGCCAGGGGGCATGTTTGGGGGAATAGAATAGGGTTCAGGGAAAATGTTTTCCATAAATATTTGCCTTTCAAAATTGGGGGAGGGGCCCAACACCTCAGGGGAGTGGGTCAAAATTCCCCTTTAAAATTTGGGGTAATTGTTGAACACAGGCAGGGGCCCCTATGAACTTTTTTCGGGAAACATTTTAAAAAAGGGCAAAAAGGTATGATGCCCCCAAAATTTTTGGAAATGCACCACCCTTTTCAATGTGCGTTTGTAAACTAAATTTTTGTAGGGAAACAACAAATTGCTAAGCTGAACCCCATTTATATAACCCTTTCCCTGCATTTGGGGCCCATTTTCTGTGTTGGGGGAAACTTTTTAAACATTCTTGTCTTTAAACATTTTAATGAAGGTCCCCCTCCTGGGGTTGGAAGGTCCCCACAACTCGGGCGGGGTATGAAATTTTGGGGTTGGGCACCATTGCAAAGTAGGGCCACCATGCCCCCAAACAGGGGTTGAAAACCCCCACAAGGGCCTGGGGCCCGGGCCAGGGGTAGCAATTGGAACGGGGAAGTTTTTGGGAGATAGGGAAGGGTGGCCGGAAAACCCCATGCCCCCAGTCAACATTACCCCACATGTCCCTCCCAGGGGGCCCAACCCAAACACCCCCAAGAAAAAGGCCATAGGGGGCCCCAAACATTTTTGGTGAAATGGAACCACAGGCATGTGTGAAGGGGCCAAAAAGGGGTTGAGGTTGGGGCTTGTTATTAACACAAATGGGAAATTTCAAATGCTAACCACCACTTAATTTTTGGTAAGGGGTGCAGGGTTCCTTGCTTTTAACCTGAAGGGTGTTGTGGGGAACTCGGGGGAGGGGGAAGGGGATAACTAATTTTGGGGTTATGAACAGGGCCTATCACTCCCAGTTTGGGGCGGTTTGCAGGGCAGTGGCTGGTGTGTGGTGGAAAGAATGTACAGGCCCTTGTCCCAAACAGGGTTAGTGGTTGTTCGGGTCCCAACCGGGATTGTTAGTCCCCCCAAAACCCCCTGGCAGGGATGTGGTTGTTGGGGCCCCGGAAGGGTTGTCGGGTTGATAAAAAGTGTGGCCAGGTTGTATTCCCCCCCTGAAATCCCCCCCCCTTTCCCCCTGTACAATCACCCCCGGGCCATAAGGGCAGTTGGTTGGGGAAAACAAATGGGGAATATGAGGTGTCCCGATCCCGTCTTTTAACCACACGGGGCATGCTCTTGGGCAGGGGGGAACAAAAGAAAATTTTGGAGTTAATTTTTGGTATGGACAGGCAGAACAGGGAAATTTTTGGGGGGGGGCTTTTGTCCTTTCATTAACGGGAACAACATCCGGGAAATTTGCAAATGTTCCCCCCTTTTTCGGGTGTTTTGGGTTTGGTTGGTGGGGATGTAAAAGTGTTTGTGGTTGGGGGGTCCCATAGGGACATTTTGCTACCCACGGTTGAAATCCTGGTTTTGTGTTTACTCCGCTCCCAGGGTTTAAATTTTTACGGGTTCTTGATCCAAAGGGGAAAATGATGGTGGTCCTGGGGGCCCCAAAGGGGGACTTTCCAAAGGGGGGACATGGTATATTTCCCCCTTGGGGGAGGGGAAAAGATGGTGGGAAAAGGGTGGGTGGAAATGTGGTTTCCAGGGGAACAGTAAAAACCCACTGAAACATGAAAACACAGACACCCCCAACATGGGACAAAACACGGTAACACACAATTTGAACACCACACATTTGCCAGTTTGGTGAGAACCCTTTATTGAATTTAATTTTTGTTAAATTAAAAGGACCCCAGACAAGATTAAAAACATTTTTTTACGGGTAGTTTAAGGGAAAGGGATCGGGACTGCAGGGTATTCAGTGCGGTGAGTGTTTGGGGGGGGCCCCCATAGTACATTTTAACAACTCAAAAGGGTTGAAATGAAAAATTTGAATGCCCATTAAATTATGTTTTTTCCGGGGAATGATTGATTAAATTTATGGGGGGGGTTTCCTTTTCCATAGGGGGTAAAATACGGGTTATTGGGGGGAAACCCAACAAAAAAAAAAAAAACCCACAACACAAAACTGTGGTTTTTAAAAAAATTTATACATTTTTATGTACAAAATTAAAACACTTACTTTGGTTGGAAAGGTTAAACCAGGGCCATCCTTTTTCAAATTATTGAGGTTGTCAACAAATTTTCAGGGGTTTAAAAACAGGGGGGATGTTTAAATTAAATTAATCAACAAAAGGGATTCATTAAATAAAGGGGAAGGGGGCCCAATTAACAAATTTTGGCACGGGGAATTATGTTAACAAAGGTTTTATGCATATAATTTTGATTTTAAGGGGGGTTCAGGTTGGGGGTTTGTTCCCAAATTTAATTTTGTTTTCTTATTCTTAAAAAAAGTTAAAACACAGGTTATTGTAGGAATGGTTGTAACACCCCAGTGAGCTGTCCTCAGTAATCATTCATCTGAAAAAGTCCCCACCACTTAGTAGTCATGTCCAAACATCTGTCCATACCTCATGTCAGTTTTGTACTTTGAGCATATCACCATATACAGTTGGCAATGTTGAGGCTGTATTGCAACAGCATGATGTACTAAGACAACAGTCACCTTCAAACATCAGACACGGGAAAAATGGAATCTAAACAAACATCAAAAATGTACACATATGCACTCTACATCAGTAAGGGGACTAGCAGGTCAAGAAGATACATCCCACACCTTCCCCATAGTGTGAAACATAGCTGAGCATTACACCATAATGGATGTTGTATTCATGTACTGGTAGGACACAACCACCTTCCCCTTAGCCAAGTGTACATTTTGACAACAGCACATATCAGCAAGACACCCCGCATTATTCCATGTCATGCCCCTAAAAAACTTTTTTGACAGTACCATGGTGAAGCCAGGGCACTGTAATGGTCAACAGTGAGCACATCATATTTGCCACACACACCTCATGTTTACTGGAAGAGTGCCAGCAATGTGCTCTGTTAGAGTTAGGCAGTACACTCATTCAAGCATGTGAGAGGTCTGTGGCTTGTAAACATCTCACCCCAGCACGTACTGGCTATTGTGGTACTAAAGCTAATGTCCAGCCAGCACACAGCATGCATAGCTTGCAATTGTAGACATGGGGTATATGTAGGAGCTGTGGGCACACATGGCTGTACATGTCATGAACATATCATCTGTGACTACTCAGGAACATACAGATTTCCCTGAGTCTGTTAATACAGGCATTGTGTAGGTCCTATGACCCTGTTATTTGTGTATGTTTGTAGGGATTGCATTAGGTGGACATGTCTAATGACATACATGCCACATGGGTTGTTGTATGATGGGTGTCAGGGGGGCCCAGTAGAGAGGGAATATTACTTCTGTTAACATAGATATCAAACCTTATGTACTGTTAGCATGCTATCTGCCATGTGCATGTGTGTAATGACTGTAGCCACCTGTATGTAGAAAGGATAACAAAAGCTATGGTAATATCATTTATGTTGTATGAGTGTGGGATGTACATATCCAGGGCAGGTACAGTTAGGTCATATCCATCTATGAGGGTGTTGTTTACTGGTGTACAGCAACAGTTGACCCTGGTATGTGTACAACTGAGATGGTTACAAACAGTGGTTTTATTGCATTGCATAACACATTATGCAGCTGTGTCTGTACATGGGTACCTTGCAGAGTTGATGTAGGCCTAGGTACAGTCCACCAATTGAAGGTTATCTGGTGATCTACCATACTATGTCATTCCACATATGGATGTGTGTTGGTAGTCAGGGGACAAGGTGGTGGATGTATATGAGGATACAACCTAGAATGCAGCGTTTGCCACTGTCACCTGTACCTGACTCATCTGTGATCAGTTATGTCAGAGTAGTGGTCTTTACATGTGAGTAGCCTTTATAAATATTTGGACACCACCACCTGGAATGGTCCATACCAGTGTTATGGCCCTCATGTCTGGATCTGGATTATATGGTGATAGTGCAATTGTGCACTACAGAGCCTTCAGCCAGGAGTTCCTCACTGCACAGATGTCAGTATTCCCCATTGTAGGTTCTACATTGAGCAAATGGATTACAAAAGCCACACATCTAGCACTGGTTAGCATTAGCATCCAATGCAATTGTCTTGTAGCTGTCAGGCTGTTACTTCTGTGTAACATTTGCCTTGGAATGCCTATATGGGTAAATGTGACCTGGTATTATCCACCCCTTGAAAAAATGGATGCATTTTTGTGAAGGCTTGTCATTCAGTCATGACAGGAATGACAGAAAACAACCTCATAATAACAGCAGGACATTGGCTCATTGTTTTGGTCTAGCAGTTGCCACCATACCATGACATCACCTTTGGGAGTAATGTTTTTTGCAAATGCCACATGTAAGGGAGGACAGCAGCAGACATTGTGTATATAAACCCAAAGTGAGATATACTTAGGGTGCAGTCCTGCTAATAATGACAAACTAAAACAGCCGGAGAGGTCATCTTGACACCTGCACCTCAGTACCATTACACAATGTGGCTCCCCATTATGCTTGCACATGCCACTGTTCCAAGTATAATGCCACTGTCCACAACCTGCTATCAATGTATGCCTTTCAGGGCAGCAAGGGTACAATGCTGTAGGTAGCATCACCTTTTGTCCCAGGTTTAAACCCATTGTTTGTCATGTCCACACATGCATGATTGTGATACAAATATATGTCAGTACTTCATGTACATGTATGCATGTGTATCACACAGCACAGACACAGATATATCAACGGCCACATACAGGTATCGGTAGTAAAATGTGTGCATATATACTGACAGGTAAGATGTAAAAGCTGTGTGTTTACAATAGGAGTCCATTACAAATGTTCTGTACATGTGTGATGGGAGCACACTGTGGCCTTCTGTGGTTAGAATCAGAGTGCATCCCAAACAGCCCTGTGCTACTAAGTTGGAGATTCCACTGCCCCCTTTGTAATTTGAGTCAGTGCATCCAACAAGCCCTTTGTTACTTGTGTATGGCATGCCCAGTATAAATTTTAATTGTAGTCAATGTCCCCAAAAAAGGTTTTGTACTGTGTATGACATGCCCCCTGTCCCTTTTAATTTTGGGGAATTTTCCCTTTCCCCAAACAAAGTTCGGTTCCTTTTTTGTGGGTACCAAAAACCCTGGTATATTTATATGTTTTCCTTGTTTTTGGGGAATACAGGTTTTTTTGGCACCAAATTTAAAAAAACCCGGTTTTCCTTTTACTTACCCGCAGTATTGTTTTTTTGTCCTAATTTAAAAAACACCCACTTTAAAAAGGTTTCTTGGGGCATCCGTAAATGCAGTATCCCCGTTGTTTTTAAACTTAGAAGGGGATTCTGACCCCCTTTGGAATGTGTTTTGTGGTGGTTTGTTGGTTGTAATGTGTTGAAATGGCGGGGTTTGATCCAAAAAGGGGAATGTGTGTGTGTGTTTTGTGTTGTTGTTGGGTGTGTTGGTTTTGTGGTTTTTTGTTTAAATGGTAAATTCTTTTGGTTGTTTTGTGTGTAAAGGGGGTCGATTGTAATTTTATGTGGTGGCCCTTCCCCCAAAGGATACCACCTTTTACCTTTACCTTGGCAAATGCAAATCTCTTTTGGGAAATTTTTGTGTGTACCAGGGTCAAAGTGGAATTTTTTAGAAATTGGGAATTGTTGGGGCTGGGGGCACAAAAACCCCAAGTTTAAAAAGGGAAAGTTTCCTTTTAAGAAAAGGCAAGTTGGGGATTTTTCCAATTTTCTGGCAAGGTGTGGTTTTTTGGGGATACCCTTTCCCCCCCCAAAAACCCCAAAGGGTAATTCTTTTAAAAATCCCCACACCAACCATCCCCTTCTGGTGAAAAGATTAAATTTTAAAAGGTTTTAAAAAAAAGAAAAATGCCCCGTTTTGTTAATTTTTCCCTTTTCCCTGTGGTGTTTAGAAGTGTAATTAATATAATATTTAAATCCAAGTTTGGGGGGTTTAATTAATATTTAAAAATAATAAAAAAATTTTGGTTTTAAAAGATTAAAATTTTTTTTAAAAGTCCTTTTGTTTTGTGTCCCCTTTGTTTTTTCCCTTTTGGGAATTTCCCGTGAAATGGGGCAATTTTAAAAACCATAAAACATTATAAAATGGTTTTTTATATTAAAGTTATGGGATTAAATAATTTTATATAATTAATGTTAAAATTTTGTTTAAATTTTTTATAATAAATATATAAAAATTAATGTTTGTTTTTGGAATTGTATTAAAAAATAATTAAAAAATTTTAATAAAATGTGGGTGGTAAAGTGTAAATGATGTTTGGTTTTAAAAACGGAAATGTGTTTTTTATAAAAGAAAAAGTTTTTATTTTGACATTTTTTAAAATTCCTTTTTTTGGCAATCCTGCTGATGTAACCAGTACACCCCTGGGTTTCTGTAAATAATTTTGGAATGTTGTGTAATTGGGGTTTTGATAAATATTTTTTATTTATTCCCAAAAGGAATTTTTTTTTGGGGTGTGTGTGTGTGTTGTTGTTCCCCAAAAAAAAATGCTTTTAGAGTATGCCCCAAATTTTAACCTTGGGTAATTAACCCCGGGACTGTTTAACCCCCTAACTGTTTTGCGTGTTGTTTGTTTGGGGGGTTTTTGTTTTGGGGTTTGGGGGTGTGTGGGGTGGTGTGGTGTTAAAGGTGTTAAAAAATTTTTATTTTTATTGGTGTTTTTTGTACAATGGGGGCCCCCTAAGGGTTAAAAGTAATTTGAAGGGTGTGTTGGAAATATTTTTTTTGGAAAAGGTGGTGGGGTTGGGTTTTTTTCCAATGGGGTAACCACAAATTTTGAATTGTTTTTGGTGTATAATTGGTACAAAAATAGGCAAAGGGGTTTTTTGCGTTGGGGGCAAGGGAAAAGGAAACCCCTACAGGGTTGCGGAAAATGTGTTATTGTTAAAATGGTGGTGCAACATATGTGGTGGGTAAATGTGTAAGGGGTTTTCAATGTTTTCACCCCCTCCCGTATGGAAGATGCCCCAACCCCAAAAATTAATCTGGGATCCAAAGAGGGGCAGGGGAAAATTCAAAAAGGCCTCCCCCAGGAATAGGATATCCCCGGGTCATTTTGTAACCTGTGCCCCCAAAACCCGGTAATTTTCATGGGAAATTATTTGGGAGCCTGGCAAGTTGCAAGGCTTTTCCCAAAAATGGGTTTTTTGCAATGGCCCTCCTGGGCCAAAGTGGACAGCCCCCCTTTTGTGGGGGCCAAAACCCAATGCACTAACCCTGGTGTTTTCCAAATTTTACCCCTTGTAACCATCTTTTCCCGCCAAATTCACCCCTGGAAAAACAACCCTGCATTTTAATAATGGTTTGTCGTGGGGGTTTTAACCCCAAAAAGTTAACCCCGAAATTTGGTTTTGTTCAACCTTCCATGCCCCCGCCCTGCCCCTTCCCCTTGGTGGATGTAGTTGTCAACCCGCTTGGGGAAAAAAAGTTTTTGGAAGTGGGATTTGGGGGGCCTCTGCAATGTTTAGTCCTTAGGGTTGGTTTTGGAAAAAATGTTGGGCCCCTTAAACCAAATTTGGAAACCTAATTCTAAATATCCTTTTTGGTGTTTTCCCACCCGCCAACCTATTGTTTTAAACACCAAAAAGTGGAACTGGATAATTCCTTTAAAAAATACACAGGGGAAAACCCCGACGGAGGGGTGTCCCGACAATTCAGGTTTTAGCTAAGCCCCCTTTGAGACTTTGCCCGTTTTTAACAAGGGGGTGTGGGGTAATGGGTACGCATTTTTTTTTAAAAAGACAAGACAGGGGTGGTTTGAAAATTCAGGGCCCCTCTGTGGGTTGGCATGTGGAACCCCTTTGTTTCCCTGAATTCATGGAAAAACAAAAAATCTGGAACTCATGTTTGGGTTTTCCCCGCAGTACTTTGGGGGATATTTGGGGGTTAAAAAGGCCCTACAAAATTATTGGACCTAAACAAAATAACAGTGGTATGACAGGAGGGTTTAGTTCCAAAATGACAAGCCCTTTAATGGGCCATGTTCATTAGCTCGCCGTTTTAAAAATTTTTGGGAAGGATTCTGCAGTTTTAAAAAAGGCATTTTTTGTGGGGCCCCTCTGAAAGGGATTGTACTGGGGTGTGTGGCCCTTTGTTTTTGTTTAATCCTGAACACAATTTAAATTCAACTGTGTTAAAATTTCAAACATGGTGTATGGAGGTTTTGCCTTGTCCCTTTTGGCTTTTCCATGGCATGGGACAGCACTTTTGGGGCCCAGTTTACCCTAACCCTGTTCTCTGCACCAACCTTCCTTTTTTGGTGCCCCTGAGGAAAAGGGGTTGTTTCCCCCCAAAGGGAACTGTATTTTCCCCGTGGTTGGGGGGGGTCAATTTTAAGGGGGTTTATAAGAATCCGGGGGAAGTGTTACATTTAAGGGTTCCCGGTTTTCGCAACCCCCTTTTTGGGTGTTTTTGGGGTTTTGGGGTCCCGGGCCTCCTTTTCCCCCTTTCCCCTGGGGCCCTGGCCTGGGCACCCGCCTCTGGGGCCCCCCGCCTTGGGCCCCCCATCTGTTTTTCTCTTCACCAAAAACCTTAACCCCAGAGGATCTTTCCCCACCCAAAAAACTTTTTTCCCCTTGGAAAAAGTAACTGGTTCCAGGGGGGTTGGGGTTTGGGGCCCCCCCCAAGCTGACAATGTCCATTTTGGGGGGAACCTGCCCCCCCAGACAACCCCCCGTTACCTTTTACCCGTTTTGGGCAATGGTCCCCGGGGGGTGGGGCCCCCTAAAGGTTTTCCCCGGGGGCATGGGCCCCTTTTAAAATGCAAACCCCTCCCTTCCGGTTACCCCCCCTTTCCTTTTTCCCCCATGTGTTTTTTGCCCCCCCAACCACCCCCAAGAGTACCCCTTTCCTTCCCCCATAATTATTGGAAAAAAAGGAACGTTTGAAAATTTTTAAATTAAAACACAGGTTGGAAAAGTAATTTTAAATGTACAAAATGTTTTTGTCTTAGGCATGTCCCGGGTTTAGGGGGTCCCGGTTATTTCATGGAAACCCCATTTAAAATAATACCCCAAATTCTTTGGTTTTTCCTTTTTTCATGTAAAGTTTTTTGCCCCCATTTGGGATGTTCTTAAAAATATTAAAATGTTGTTTAATTGGTAAAAACACCAATAAATTAAAATTTTGGAATTTCAAAATTTTTTCTTTAATGACCAAAGCTGGTTTAAGTTTGTATTAAAATTGGAAAACCCCCAAAAATTCAGGCTTGTGGTTTTCCCCATTTTTGTTGCGGGTCCTGGGAGCCCTTTAAACCTTTTATTTTTTTCTGGGCAAAAACAAACCCAATTAATTTCATGATTAAACATTTTAAACGTTGAATGGGTGTGGATGTAGTTTGTGCAAGAAGCTTTTAAGCAAAGGGTTAAAAAACCTCTGGGTTCAGGGGTTTTTACCTTCAGAGGGGTTTAATTTTTTTCCCCGGGAAACAACCCCTTGGTTTGAAAGGGACTTGCATTTTGGGGGTTTGCATTTTTAACTCAACAAACCCTGGGGGTTAATTTTTACCTTGTTAGCCTTTACATTTTCACCCAGTATCAAATGGCTTTTGGGAAAGCATGTTTTGTTTATTTAATCCATGGGGGGTTTTAGGGTTTGATTTACCTTTGTGTGCCTTTACAATTCTGCCACTTGGGTCTGGCCCTTTAAAAACATGGAAATGAAACCATTTCCCAATTTTTTCAATTAAATTTTGGGGGTTTTCCCACAAACCCCACCGGGCTGGGTAATCATAAATAATTTTAAAACAAAAAAATAAGGGTTTTTTAAAATTTGGAATATGTTTCTTTTTTTTCAACCTTTTTAAGGTTGGGGAAAATTTTTTCAACCCCCAAACAGGGGGAAAAAAAATCAACAAACAGGGATACATTTAAAATATTAGTGCTATTAACTTGACACATTGACACACCAGACCATATGAATTCATACACATTTTCTGAGGTAAATGAAGTTTATAACTCTTAATTGTTGTCATTCATTACTTGTAATTCACCACCTTTCCTCCAAAAGTCACTAGTTTTAGGAGGGATTAAGTGAGACAGAGTTAGAATTTCAGTCAAAATCAGGGACATCCCTGGAAATCGGGGACAGTTGAGAGGTATGGTCCCCATTTGTTCCCCCGATGGTTTATGTCCTGTCCAGTGGATTTGCTCTTAGGGGTTGAGAGGTATGGACGTAAGCTATGCCCATTTCGGAATATTACTTACATCCCCGGGGCAGTCCTAATATGACTGTACCAGCGAACACCTGCACGCCTAGGCCCATAATTGCTTACCCATAGTTCCCCCACCTGCCCCTCCTCTACAGCATTCATCCTTACTGTGGGTGCAGGTGGGGTATAAACACACCACTACACACTGCCCACTCTCCGCATGTCTGGACACATGTCATACGTTGTGTCGACCCATAGGTTATCAGGCTTGCACAACCTACTTGTCCATGTATGTATACAGCCTGGCTTGACGAATCATTACAGGGACTGACTCCAATGATCAGTAATTTTTGGGGTGTCCCACAAAGGACATTGATGTCTTTGTTTCAAGATTAGACCTGGCAGGTCTCTCCCACTGGTAGTATCCTGCCGGTGGTCTGGGAAGCAATGGTGTGTTTACTTTTATTGTGTGTCTATATGTCTCACCAGACTAGATGTGGGGGGTTGATGCTAAGTGTTACACATTTGTTGATTGGACCCCTCACCCCCATATGCACAGCATGTGAACATATGTAATTCATAACTGCTGTATACATGTGTATGTTTACAGTCACACATACACACACACACACACACACACACACACACTATATATATATATATATATATATATATATATATATATATACACACACACATACATACATACCTATACACACACATTACTATATACAGATATATCTGTATGCATACATGTATATATTGCTGTCTATATATATCTAACAACATACGGGCCTATGGGTGTCTGCATATGTATATATCTATATGTGGGTATGTATATGCATTCTGTCTCTGTATGTATACATTTGTACTGCAGAGAGGTATATCTCTATGTTGCTATGGGTAGATATACACACATACCTCTACATATATACATCTACATCTGGTAATTCCGTTCCTTGCCATGTAGATTACACTTTGCTGCAGTGGGACTCATAGCGGGTGTGGTTGCTCGTTGGGCGACACCTCTGCCCAATGAACACTTTTGCTTACATCCATGGGCCTGTCCATATAGGCCCACATCAGCCAACACCTTGCACATCTAGACCCAAATAATACAACCAATGCTAGGACGCCAGTGTATAGAACGATCAGAAACAAAAAAAAAATTTGACCCAATTAAATTTAACACGGAATTTAAATACTGCAACTGGTCAAAATTGAAATTCCTTCCCATAGATGAGGCAGTCTCACATTTTAATGAAACATTCCTCACAATACTGGACTCTCATGTTCCAAAAAGGGTATCTAGAATCAAATCCCACATAGCACCCTGGCTAACCACAGAGACCAAAGCCAAAATAAATCACAGGGACAAAGCATGGACCAAGTGGCGTACTACCAAGTTACCATTAGATCGAGTCATCTTCCAACAAATAAGAAACGAAACTAAAAAGGCCACTGCTCTAGATAAGAAAAACTACTTTCACCACCTACAAAACAAAAACCAAAAGAACCCCCAAAAGTTCTGAGCAGGATTGAACAAACTTCTCCAACCAGGAAAATCCACCACTCCCACCCCAGAAACTCTGATAAGAACCAAGAAGAAGTAGCTAACAACTTTAATACATTCTTTACTGAAACCATTCAGTCACTAGCTAGCCAGCTACCTGCTCCCTCCACCACCCCCAAAAACACCACACCCAAAACCCCACTATCATTCAATCTACAACCCATATCTACCACTTACATTCGATCCCGACTAAAAAAATTAAAGCCAACTACCCTCTCAGCTGATCTTCTACCAGCAGAATACCTGCAAATTGCTGCAGATGTCATTGCCTACCCCATATCAATCTTAATAAACAGAACCATTACTGAGTCCACAATCCCAGCAATATGGAAAATATCTCATGTCATACCTCTTCATAAAGGTGGAACATCCACTGAACTTTCTAACTACAGGCCAATAGCCATCTTATCACCACTTGCCAAAATAATGGAAAAGTGTGTGCATAAACAACTAATGTCCTATCTCATCCATAATAAGCTATTAACTGACTGTCAGCGTGGATTTAGACCCCATCATAGCACAACAACTGCCCTTCTCTCTTTTACCAAAAAAATCAACCATCATCGGAACAACAAAAATATCTCCTCTGCCCTCTTTCTAGATATGTCGAAAGCCTTCAACATGGTAAACCACCAGCTCCTTCCCAAAACCCTAGAAACCTTTCACCTAGGCACCCATGTCCTAAACTGGTTTCAGGCCTACCTCAGAGGCAGACAACAAGCAGTTATGTGGCAGAACAAGCTTTCATCCCTACTACCAAACAGCATAGGCGTACCCCAAGGGTCCATATTAGGACCTCTTCTCTTCTCAATATTCATAAACGACCTGCACTCAGCCATCCCCGACGCCACCTGCATCCAATATGCAGATGACTCTACTCTCATCTGTTCCAATCCCATACTTGACAACCTTCTAAAAACCACCCAACACTGCTTTACTATAGTTGAAAATTGGCTAACTGACCATCACCTCATATTAAACCCAAAAAAAACCCAACTACTTCTCTTTCACCCAACTAACCCTACACCTTTCACACAATTTACTATCCAATCCAATAATGGAACTATTATCTCTCCTACTACCAACGCTAAACTACTAGGAGTAAATATAGACAATAAACTCCGATTTGACACCCACATTAACCAAACTATTAAAACGGTAAACAAAAAACTAGGGTCTTTATATAGATTAAAAACCTTCCTAACTCCAGCCGCTAGACTAGCCACTGCCCGCTCACACCTTCTATCCACCCTACTATATGCCTCCCCCATCCTCACTAACCTTAACAAATCAGACCTAAATCGTCTCTCCACTTGTTATAACCACATTGCTAGATTCATCACTGCCCTGCCCTACAGAACACACCATTGTATTAACCTGAAAAAACTTGACTGGCTAGAACTCCCGAATCTTCTCCTGAAATATCAACTTTTAGAAGCCTTTAAAATCCTGAAACACCCAGAGAACACCCCTGCTCTAAAAAACATACTAACCCCCTACACCAACCTTAGTTCTCTACGCTCATCTGACAAACTCCTAATACAAACTAGCAAGGCCCATAACATAGGTGGGGATAGACTGTACTCTAATGTTATTGGAAAGGTGTGGAACTCTCTTTCAACTAAATTAACGTCTTTACCATCACTAGCTTTATTCAAAAAAGAACTTGAAATCCACCTTAAATCGCATTGGATATGTCCTTGTATGAACCCGGACTAAGATTACCATGAGCAATTCTGCACAGATATGGGCAATTTTTTGACCTAGTCAACCAAGGGTCTACTAACCTGAATACAATGAATGTAATCAAATGTAACTTCTATTGCTGCACTGTTATCTCTCTAAAAACTATGTATATGTTTTCTGTCCTTTGGCTTGCTGTCTTTCTGTCTTTTATTATATGTCATTTTAACCTTGTTGGAGCTTTTCTCCCCGGGACTCCGCTGAAAATGGACATCTATCCAGTCGGACTATCCCAGTCAACAAATGTAAAATAAAATAAAAAATAACTAGCTACCCATAATTCCCCTACCAGCACCTCCTCTACAGCACCCATCCTTATTCTAGGTCCTAGCTGGGTCTGAACACACCACTACACGCTGCCCATTCTCCACTTAATGGGACTCATGTCATACATTGTATTGGCCCATGGGTCATCAGGCTTTCCCACCCTTGTATTTTGTGTATGTACACACCCCAGCCAGAATGGTTGGCGTATCACCTGCTTTTGGTCTTATGTCAATTTTTTGGGGTGTCCTGCAAGGGATGCTCCTGTCTGTGTTCCAAGATTAGATTTCACAGGTGCACTCTGTACCCCCCCACTTGTATCCTGCTTGTGGTCTGGGGTGCAGTGGACTATTTACATTGTTTGCGGGTTTGTGTGTATGTTTCCTGTCTGGAAGGGGGGGTGGAAGGTCATGCTACATGTTTCATGTTTTTTGCTTGGGCCCCTCACTTCCATTGGCATAGCCTGTGAACATATGTCATTCTTGTGTGCTGTTTCCTATCATAGCTGTATATCTGTGTATTTCTACGCACACACATATATATTATATATACATCTCTCTCTCTCTCTCTCTAAAGCAATGCATAACCCTCGCAAACGCACTTACACACGCTTACTGGTGTTTATATATGCTTAAACCTGCTTAGTAATGCCTTATTCATTATGACACTGGCACTTCGCTCCAGTTCACTTTTAATTGTTATTTTGCAGGTTATACAGCAGACAGATGTTGAAATATGTTCATGTACAGATTACCGATGGAAAATCGTATGTGCTGCAGTGGGATTCAGAATGGGAATGTCTGTTCGTTAGGTGGATGCTCTAACCAATACACTATTGCTGCGCTGCTTCATTTGCATATATACACATATACCCTGACTCTTGGTTCCCCAAACACCCACCCCAGCACCTCACTAACACTGCAGTCATCCATTCTTCAGTTGGATTCGTTGTGTATCCACACCACTACACATTGGCCACTCCCGACTCCTGTAGACCTATCCCATCGGTTGACTCACTCCACGTATCATCAGAAATCCCACACTTTTAGTCTACAAACATTGGTGACATGAGCGACCAAAAGGACACTATTTGCAATTTTTGCATTGTCCCACATGGGACACGCATGTCTTTATTTCAAGATTAGACTCTGTACTTCATTATATCCTTAATCCTTACTCCCGTGAACATAACACTACAATAAATTAATAAGTATGACTATGTGGTAACGCACATGTTACACATGAGAACCTAATTATGTACAAGTTCAGCGTAATTGTTTTACAAATAGACCGGTTTAATAATTGGTGTTGCCATAGCAGGCAGATCACAGGAATGATTCCATGTGTGAGAAAGTCCTCACATTTGATAGTTTCAGCACAGCACTGACTTCGGACATTGTACACACTTCTGCATTTTAGCAGTTTCGTCCCTTCCCTCTTATGCACAACCTATTATTCTATCTACTGTCAAGGTTTGTAAGGGCACATTCATGTTATTTATGTTTGCAAATAGAAGGAATGTGTTACAGAGAATGTACTTCTACATATAGATGTATGCATATATACTTATAACAAACTCAATGACCTCCTCAAGGTGGTCCAATTAGAACCAGCCCATCCAACCTTGACACACTTGGATCTATAATTTCATACCCATAGTTCCTCGAACCCACCCGAGTTCAACATGCACTCATACCATCCATTGTCCAGTTGATATTGCAGCCATGACACATCCACACATTACCCTCTCCCGAGCATTAGGGGCCCTACACGTATGTTGTCCCAACCTATGTATTCCCAGGCTCTCCCACCATTTAGTCCTTGAACATACCTGCCCTTGCTTGCCAAACATCCTATCAATTTTTGGGTAGTCCCAACAGGGACTACCCTCTTATTGTAAAGTAGACTTAGATCAACAGTGTTACTCCCACTGGTAATATCCTGCCTGTGGTGTGAGTAGCAGTGCTTTGCTCACTCCTGCACAGCTGGATATGACATACGCTGACAGCACTATATAATACTGGGGTTGCTGTTGATTCCCTTCTCATCCCTTGTCTATGCTTTATTGTTACGACATTCATTCTTCACAGATATATATATCTGTACATACTTATATACATTTCCTATGCTGGGCACTGCTTACACCCGTGCAAGCACACTCAGACTTGCTTACTGGTACTTGTATATGTTTACTGCTGCTTACTTGTGCTTACACCTGCTTACTAGTGCCTTATTCATTATGACAGTACCACTTTGATTGAATGACATTTAGTTAAACATCTCATGCGATACTCATGTCAGTTTTACAGCAAAACGACATTCATTCCACATGGAAAATGATATGTGCTATTGTTGGATTTGAACCGTGAATGCTTGTTCATTAGGCAGATGCTCTAAACACTACACTATTGACATTTACGTTGATTCTGCATGTTTTTCTCTATTTGAATGATTTTGATGTGTAAGCTACGCTCGGTGGAGGGCAGCGATGCGCAAACACGCTGTGCTTTGCTTACACTTTCAATATTGCAGCAATACAAATGTATAACAGGGACATGGGGTATCTAATTGTCAAAGTTCTAGGGACAGGGCTCAACATTCCACTACGTGCTTGTGTGTTTACAACTTTGATTTTATTTCAATGTTCTCGGACACTCTTGTATGTTTAGCATACATTTCGGTAGCTATGGACACTGAATTACTGACTTACTATTAGATGCTGGCTCTAATAGTAAGCATACTAGGTTGTGCAACTGTCGGGGCATGTTTACTCCTCTGTAGAGCACTTGTACATGCTCCCTGCACTCGCACACATTTCCTGTGCACGTCGAGGGTGCAGCGGCGTGCCCTCATACATATTCATATGGCACTGCTGCACCATCTGTAATGAGGATGCTCGGCACAAGGGTAAAACCATCCTTGTGCCGAGCTTCATGAATCCCGGGGCCTAACTATTTCATCTGCTGCAACCCTCCCTTTTATCAGCGTTCCATCTTTTACAACTGCTACTTGTCATATTCAGCTAGACACCTAATCTACACTGAATCTGTAATCACTTCATTTCCAGTATTGTCTGTACTCAAAGGGTTTGCCATAATCTTTTTGTAGGTTTTTCTATTGCTAAATTTGTGTTTGGAGCTTTTCTCTCTGGGCCTCTAATGAAATATTATCTTGCATGACCCATTTGGAACTTCTTGGTAACCAAATGCAAATAAACAGATCATGCTTACCAGGATGAATGATGGAAGTTCAAGCCATGTTTCTTGCAGCTGCAGCAATTGGAGCAATAATGATGCAGGCCATTGACCTGATGGGGAGGGGGGGGGGTCAACGGTGGTAATGGAAGATGTGTTGTGGCTATTTGAAGACAAAAAGGTAGCATTAATCAAGATAAGAGGAATGTGTTAATTGAAAAAAAAGACCTAGAAAAAGAGCTATAAAACAGGTGGAAATTTATAAGGTGTGTGTTTTTCACATACAAAATCTAAAGCAGACAAATGCCAGTCACACAGCCCACTATGTGATGAGCAGTTTGAAACATGCTTCATTGCAGTTAAAATGTTTCTCAAGATGCCATCTGATAAGACAATAATTAAACTACTAAGAGAGGAAGTGTTTGATACAAAAATAATGAAAACCAAAAATGGAAGCAGATGCTTTTGAAAACAAGTGATACAGGTGACGGATGTGCTAAGTAAAATTGAAATGTATCATGGTTATCTTCTTCATTTTTCATTTAATAAGTGTTAATTGATTTTACATGTTTAGATGGGCTGGGTTTGGCGCCTTTTTTCCTTTATAAAGTGAAAGAATGATCTTATGTTTATGGTCTGAGGAAGCCCTTTTGGGGTGAAAGCGCTTACCTATGTTTTGTCTGTCTCATGAATAAAAGATCTTTCTGCTGTGGATTTGGATACTTCACATTGTGGATTATTGAATGACTTTACAGAATTGCATATTTGTTTCACTCCAGCACCTGTGTTTTTGCTTGATATACCTTATTGGCTTGTGTGTGGTGCACGGAGCGTTTATACCCTGGGCAACTACATTTTTTATATTTATTAAATGAAAGCTACTTCCCACCTTTAAAACACATACTATTAGTCAGAATTCCTCATTATTACCTTAAAAACTGAAGATACGCTAATGCTACAAAGGCTGCCATATACCATGGCATACATCTAAGGCTTTACCTCCATTCCTCATTTTAACTCTGTTAATAACTTATCTTTGGCTGTCAGGCATCATTTCCACCTTTATTTAATGTGACACCAATCTAAATACAGCAGCTTTGTGTAGCATCATGCATGGACAAATTAGTTCAAAATAGTTAAATTACTACTACATATAACCAGAACGTGTTACTTTATACAAGTAATGTTACTACACCATCTCTGTAGTCCTATAACTCTTCCTAAAGACTTATTTTCTAAGGCATACACTTTCTGAAGAAACTCCTTGTGTCAGGCCATATGCATTCTAATCCCGGACCAACAGCTACAACAATCCAATAAAATGTAAATTTTAGAATTAGAAAGAAGGATCTAAATATAGACTTCCTTAATGCTTATAGCTTAAATAGCAGATGATCAACCTTGGAAGCATGATTATTCAGTTAACAACTCCACATTGCAGCCATATCGAAGACATAGATGAAGGATGACCTCTGCCCATCACACATATAAACCAGCTATAGAATGATTGTTGACCCTAGGCAACCAAATAGAAGCTGGGGGAATGACTGTTGCAAGGCAAAAGCAATGCATCTCTAGACATAGTTCATGTCTAGAAAGCAGGTGTAGTAAACAGTAGTCCTAACTGGTACTATACCATTTGGCAATTGTAGGACATACACTCAACCACAAAAAGTCCAAGCCAAGAAATTCTCAGATAGAATCTCAAAAATACTGTTACACTAAGTGACTTATATTTTAGTGCCATAGGGCCAAATGAAAAGAAACTGAGTAGAATGTCATGTGACTTCAGTCTTGAGCAATTAGTAAATGTCAAAATCCACAAAGAGGGAAAGATTCTTTCCTTGACCGAAACATCATATAACCAATATAAAACATAGTTCCTCATGTTTCAAAAATATGGGTCCTTATGTATCAAAATCCATCCAAATAGCTTAAATAATCATTACCCTGTCCTATCATCATGGTCCATCAGAACAATAAAACTGCCTCCTCCAACTGTTATAGTTAATGTTTTGGAACTGATTCTACCTGCCTTTAATGCTCACCATGATGGTATAGACTGGTTCCCTTTATACTCTCAGACCTCACCCTTATTCTCACATTCTTCATCACTGCCCTGATGAGAGTACTGGATGTCCCTTCATATGCAGAAGGTTCAGGACTCAGCTGTATCCCTGGATTACTGCAGATATGAAACATATGATGAAACAGACAGATAATGCTTGGGAAGTTAGCAAACTTAATCCACATAGTGAGCAGTTACACTAAAACTACCTTACATATAAAATAGCCACCTATAGAACTAATTCTACATATAGGAGACAAATACACGTTACATTCTCTAGAAAACCCAACATGTTTGAAAGGAAATAAAGCACTTACAGCACAAACTGGAAATCTCCTCTAACTAGCATAAAACATTGTGCAATTAAAGACTACAGATCTTCCTACTCTCTACTATACAAAAATAACTGACAGGTTTCCTACATTGTCTACAACATGAGTCCCAACTAGTAATACTTCTTTACAACTATACACACTGGCTGGTTATTCTGTGACCTTCCATTTTTCACAAATTTCCATCAAAGGAACCAGAGCTCTGTTAAAAGGTTTAAACTCCTCATCTGCTAAGTACAATAAGTTGTATCCCAGTTTCTTTATAAATACAACTGGAAAAAAAAATGTTAATCCTCTTACAGACATTTTTAATTTGCCCCTTACTTCTGGAACAGATCCACCTGCTGTCAATACCCCATCATTCTTCCACTCCCAAATGTGCCCTTACTCACTGAATTCAAGGACTTGAGACATATTTCCAATGTGTCCCCTAACGCAAACATTTTTGACAAAAACTGTTGCACAGTTATATGAGCACATAAAAATATGGCCTACTTTTTGACAGTCAACATGGGGGTTTATAAAGCCTTCAGCACTACAACTGTCTTACTGACTACTACAAATACAGTTTTCAGTAGTATTAATGAAGGCCTCGTTAATATTAGCAAATCATCATCAAATTTGAGACTGTTAACCATAATATACTCAACAAATTGTTAAAGTGTACTTTATAGACAAAGCAATCACATGGTTTCAAGACTACCTCATAGACAAAAAGTTTCTCTCACAAAATTGGATCTCATCTAGCAAACCCCATTGGCTCTGCCTTAGATCCCCTTCTATTCTCTTTCTATTGACTAATGACCTTACCTCTAACCTACCCTGTCTTGCTGTTATCATGCATGCAGACAACATATTGATGATAAAGTCTAGTAAATTATAATCAGATCTACAAACTAATGTACAAGACATCTTCACCTATTGCAGCCTGTGGTTTTCCACCAAATAGCTTTTAATTAATTCTTCAGAAATTAATGCTATGCTGTTTTGCACAACCTAGGAATTAGAAAGCCTACACCCATTAAGGAAAACCAATGCATCATTCTTAATGTCAGAGTGCAAGTATCTGGGTCTCAATGAGGAGCGTTTCTTACCATTCACAACTCATACTGACAATTTAACTAGCAGAGTTATATCATAGGTTAGTATTAGGCTAACTTGCTGTAGTGGGCCACTTTAAGCCTAGCCAATTACCCCATGTGAGGATCAAACCTTGCATCTTGTGTCTGTAAGGTAAACACCTTAAACATAATGCCAACCTTCCACCCCTAATACCATACCATATCAGCTAATTTTATTGTATGAGAATTCTTATATCATTTGCCCTATTGTCCATATAGCTGTAGCAAAAAAGTTCTCCCAAAACTAGAATATAGCCTCCCATTTTTAGCCTTTCATTTTTATACAATGCTCAAGGGATACAGATATTCCTAAATAAAATATGCAAATTATTGTCATTGGCTGATGCATGCAGATAGCTTTGTGATCTCCTAAAGAGCCTCTAAAAACTTCCAATTCCAATCAGCGCTACCATTTTTGTAGGAACATTATTATTCAAAATGATAAAGTTAAGTTGTTGCCTACCTCTAAGAGTTAAAACTCCTGTTAATGAGCAAGCCTACCCTCTGAGGAACAGTCAAGATGAGAACCTCATGCTAAGCCAGCTTCATTTCAAAACAGCTGTTGGAGAAAAACTGAAAAAGCCTTTTACTGGATAGGGCCTGCCATAAGGAACCACTACCCAAATAAATAGAAAAAAAAAGCTCTACAAATACATAATTAGTATAAACAGGTTGAGTGACAACATTTTTTGAAGCCTATTCAATGGCAACTGGTGTAAGGAAACAGCAAGTCCTGGAAACCTTTACAAAAAGGACTGGGAGGACATCTCCACAATGACACCGTGTATAACGCACACTTTTGTGATAAGGGCCGAGTAGGAAATCCTCATGAGCCAATATGTATTAGTATATTTCATTTTGATATCTGCATATGAAATGAAATTTGCACATTTATTCTCTAAATTGTACATAGTGACATATTTTCTTTTTGTGCTATTAACTGTCTTCAGCTTAGTCTTCCTATGTATAGTGTACCTTCTGTTACAATCTTTTTTTTCTCTTCTGCCTACCATGTATTCTGCCTATATTTAGGTTGCTTATAATTTGCTCTTTGAACTTGGGTCATGGTCACCAACCCAGTAAACCAACAGCAAATAAATATCAGTGGTAGAAAAGCTAGCACGCTTTCCTTTGATGTAAGAAGCTGTGGGGTCTTTTCCCACACAAGGTAAAAGCATAAAGGAGGTGCTGCACATGAGTGTGTTGTCCTTTGAACGACACATTAAACCAAGGTCCTATCTACTTGAGTTGGTGGCAGATTAGGGTCATAGGTATACTAGCCTAATGACCACCAGGGCCTTTACAAGCCTAGCCATACAACCCAACCCAATTGTATCCTCTTACAACATGTGTACCTTAATTGGGGAGGAGCTTGCTAAGGGCTTGTTAGAAATTTGCTAAAAAGTTATGTGGGAGGTGGGTATGTTCATTAGGAAATAGTTAAAGTTAGCCTCTGTCTGTAAGAGGCATGGGGGTCAGCCTAGGGATGAATTTATAATTTCAAATGGAAAGGGATCCTATTCCAAGGCATGGGGATCCTTTGAAACACATATCTGTATCATTGACATGTTCAGTTTATATTGCAATCAAAGTTTAAATTACTGAATGTAGTGTTTCTGGTGCTGCTCATTTTGCAGATCTGCAAAAGCTCCATTAGGGCTGGATCTAAGTATGCTTTATATGCCAAACACATTTTGCCTCTCAACAACCTGTAAAAGACTGAGTATAGAGACGGAGCTCTAAAGCAATCTGTATAGGACAGTGTGCTAACACACTTGATTCTCTTGGTGAAGAACCAATGTGACATTCCAACTGTTGAATATCCCTAGTCAGGTACATGCTGATAGGCACATTGTACTAAAAAATTTGTCTAAAAAGGGATGAGTAGAGTGGTAGTATAACTTCCTTGGACCTGGATGCCATACCCTTAATTATAAGCTGGGGAGCATATAATAGGTTTATAGGTTCATAGGCTGGTACTAGGCTATTGGCCCTAGGGCCTATACAAGCTTAGCCATAACAATTCCCTGGCTATTTCTTTCTACAGTATTTAATTCCCTGGACCCCTGTCTAGCAGGGCGACTAAGTTGAATGATTTTCTTACTGCCTTGGCTGCATGTTGTCTAAGGCCAGATTACTGTCTACATATTTTCAGAAATCTAACTACTAGGTTGACTCTTATGAGTGTCGTATTAATGGTGTAATTTGCCTGGGTAGACATTTTTCCACAAGGTGCTGTAATGCACTTCTTTGCATTGAGTTTTAATCTGTGGCTTTGGCACCTGTCATTTTGTCTGTTTTAGACACTTTTGCAGGATGTTATTGTAAAGGGGGGAATCTATGCTAGCTTTCAATTTGCAATTGTTTGTAGACTTGGTGAGCCAGTAGCCCTTGGAATGAACCTTGAACTCTGAGAAGTAGATGCCAAACAGGAGTGAACCACCATGGAGCCCTGTGATACTCCACTGGTAACTCGCCTTTTGGCGGAGGTGATCTCACCAGTCCTGGCTTCTCGGGTGCTATCTTTGAGCCAGCTCATAATATAGTGAGTTGTGTAGGGATGTATGCCTAGTTCAGTGACTTTGCCTACAATTCCTGAGTGGGGTATTATGTTGAGTGCATTAGCCAGATCTAGGCAGGCAGCATGCATCATTTCCCCTTCATTCATTGTCTTGGTTACCTTCTCAAAGAAGGCTAACAGGTTAAGTAGGCATGACCTTCCTTTGACAAAACCATACTGGGATGGGTCCAGTGTCTGTAGATTGCCAATGTCTTTGTTGATCATTTCCATGAATATTCATTCTGTGGATTTGCATTTTAGACTAGTCAGACTAATGGGTCTGTAGTTTCTGGGATCGGTTGATGGTCCACCCTCTATGTGCTTGGTGCGTAGCCTGTTTTGAAGCTTTAATTAAAAACTGAATCAAGTGTACTCATAGAGCTATTTAGAAGGCAACCTGGGATATTGCCAGAGCCCTCTGAGGCTGTGATTTTAGCTATGTGAGCACTGCTAAGAACTGCTCCCTACTGATAGTTGGGAGGGTTATGCTGGTAGAGATTTCACAAGAAGTGGGGGTGTCAAGTTTGAGCTGAATTTGCTAGCCAGCAGATTCGCTATGTCACTTTGCTCAGTGAAGATGGCACCATTTACTACCAGTTCTGCACACTGTTGCATGATACATCTGAGGTTTCGGACATAGCTATAGAAGGCCTTGTGGTTGCCTTTAGCCTGAGAAGTTACCTTGACCTCATAATTGGTCTTATTGGATTTAATTATTCATTTTAGTTTCCCGTTTAGTTTTATCATTAAGCTCTTGTCATTGTGATGTTTGCTCATTTTGTGTCCATGACCTTTTCTCTTTGTTGCATGCCCTGTTAAGACTTCTCTACCCTATGACCCAAATGTAGTCCTCTCCCATCCTGCTGCTTCACTCCACATGTGACAAGCACATAACTTTTTCAGCAACAATTGTCAGACATACTAACATAATAAATGTACAAGCACAGGAATCTGTCTAGTTCCAACCTCACCACCATGAGTGTTGAGGAAAAAATAAAAAACAATGAAACTAGTGGTCTTAAAACTTCATTGATGAGCTCAGTCACAATAATTTCCAAAGATTGTGAAACCCAGGTAGTGTTCCAAAGCAACAAGCCTTTATTCATCACAGACAAGCCACCCTAAGTAACTAAAAAAATCAGAAGTATTTTAACAATGTTAAACATAGCTTTTATATACTTAAAAGTAGGCGTGGAAAACATATGTATTGTTTAATTTTAAACCACCTATTCAGGGCAAACAGTATAAACAGGGCCATAAAAGTGCATTTCAGAACAAATACCCACCCCCACACACTACTACTGATTCCATCAAACTAAATACTAGTTAAGGAAAATACTACCTATCTATTTGCAGCCCAGATTCCAAAAAGGAATTAAGAAAAGTATAAAATACAAATAAAAAGAAAACTAAAATCACTTTTGGCTACCTAATGCAATAAAGCCTTCATCATGTCTGTGACAAGAACTAAAATAAATAAAAAACCCATAGCTATCTAACCATAAATATAATCAAACTAAAACACCATAAATACAAAAATACATCTGTCTAATAACATCTAGTAAATATCCATCCATGTGTATTAGTGTACATAAAAACTAAGTTATTAACAGCTCAGAAAAAAAAATGTCAGTGCTTTGCAAAAAAAAAAAAAAAAAAAAAAAAGTCATGACAGTTTATGTTTACAGCCCCAAAAATGTTTATACAATGAAAACTATTAGAAAAAAATAACATACAAAAATACTGAAAACAGTTGAGGAAGTAAACTAGTAATGTATAAAAGTGTGCAGGTGTGTGCATGAGCGTGGATGAACACCCCACACAATCTGTTTTTATATTTATTATTCTGGACTGTGTGGAGATCGATGAGCTTGAAGGGGGTGTCAATGGTGTTTTGGAGAAAAAGGAATTGTGGAATTGTGCTGGCAGTTGAAATAAAATGCATTCAGAAAACCAGGACTTAATTATTATTGCTCTATTAAGAGGGTATTGAATTTATGTAAGCTGCCACACAATCTATAAAGGTTTTTATGCTATTTTTGATGAAATATTTTTAGTACTAAAATATACTAAATAATAATGAAAAATGTGTAGAATGTGTATAAATGTACATATGTTTAGTTAATTTAACCTCAATTTAATTCTGTTCTCCACAATTCTAATCCCTGCAATATCTATGCTTTATTCCATCTACTTATAGTAACTTTAACTTGTAGGAACAAATAACTCCCACCAACAATCTAAATATCTAAATTGCAACCTTTTTAATCTCAAAATCTTGCTTGTTCCAACAGGTTATTATAAACATGGCTTCAAACTCACTAATGTCCACAACTTGATAATTGCAATTGCTTTTCATAGGTCAATATTGTAATTTTTTTTTATTTGTATATATATATATATATATATATATATATATATATATATATATATATATTACACATATATATATATATTACACATATATATATATATATTACACACACACACATATATATATATATATATATATATATATTTGTATTTGTACTTTGCATCTGTTGTGTACTTGTATTCTGTATCTTTACTTGTAATGTGAATCTTTAATGCATTTGGCATTGTGGAACTTTTCTCCCTGGCCCTCCATTGAAAACAGGCTCCCTGGTCCCAGTGGACTTCCCCGGTCAACAAACTGGAAATTAAATAAAATAATTAAAATAATTCTGCTTTGATTAGATTTACTGCATCACACCAGAGATTTAAACAGTAAATTTAAAACACATATTTTTTCATGCCACTATTACCATGTAGTATTGGTATAATTCCCCCATTTACCATACTGGTGGATGTTCATGCACACCCCTCACACGTTTATACATTACTTCGCTACTGTTTTCTGTATTTTTTTAAGTTTTTTCTACTAGGTTTCATGTTATAAACATGTTTTGGGGCTGTAAACATGAAGAGTGTCATGACAGTTAAGCAATGAATTTTTTTCTGAGCTCTTAGTTTCTTTATGCACACTAATACACATGAATGGATATTTACTAGATGATATTATTAGTCAGATATTTTTATATTTATAGTATTCTAGTTAGATTCTATTTATGGTTAGAGAGCTATGTTTTTCTTGATTTTAGTTGTTGTCACAGACCCGATGAAGGCTTTATTGCATTAGGTAGCTGAAAGTGATTTTAGTTAAAAGTCTTTCTATGTGTATTTTATGCATTTCTTAATACCCATTTTTGGAATGTGAGTTGCAAATAGATAGGTGGTGTTTTCTTTAAGCTGGATTTAGTTTGATCTAATCAGTAGTAGTGTATGTGGGTGGGTACTTGTTCTAAAATGCACTTTTACAGCCCTGTTTATAATGTTTGCTTTGAATAAGCGGGTTTAAAATTCATATTCATACATTTTCCACACTTTTACATATATAAAAGCTATGTTTAACATTGTTAAAATATTTCTGACTTTTTTTGAGGATTGCTTGTCTGTGATGAATAAAGACTTGTTGCTATGGAACACTACCTGGGTTTCAGGATTTTTGGAAGTTATTCTGAGTGAGCTCATCAACGAAGTTTTAAGACCACAAATTTTTTTTGTTTTTTTACATACTAATGTAATCACACTACCAAAGGAACTTGTACAGCTGAATTTCACCTCCAGGTGCAAAGTTCAAAGGAAACAATACATTCAGTTTAAATCTAATTTACCAAGCACATATTATGTCTGACAATTGCTGCATAAAATGTTAACATAATTATACTACTAAGGGAATTTGTACAGCTGAATTTCACCTCCAGTTGCTAAAGTTCAAAAGAAACAATGTCTTCAGTTAAAATCTATGTAAGGCAATTTCCAGGACTCAAACTAAATTTGTTTTCCCTCACGTATGGATTAGTGTGTTCTGTGTTGTAGTGTTGAATCTACTGAAGGGCATATGTCTCGACCTCTTATTGCAAGTAAACTGGACAAAGCCTAAAATAATGTGGGAAGAAATGGCCGAAAATAAGGATGGATTTTAAATATTGTTCTTATAAACCTATAAAGTTGCTGGAATAACAGGATTTGTGGTGGCGTGCATTTTCTGAAGGATGTGAAGTCTAAAACTCAAAGGTTTGTCATTACTTAGTGGCTTCAATCTTCAGTGATTTGCCAGAAAAAACACAAATTTTATGAAGGACAGAACAAAAATATGAGGCAAAAATCTGGAAATTCTGTGAATATCTGGATAGTTGAGATGTATGCTGGAGGGACACCCACACCCCAACAGGCCTTTTACTGCTGAAAGTGAAGCTAAATTTATACTTTATTTTTATTTATTTAACATTTGTTTACCGGGAAAGTCTGACTTGGAAATTAGTCACTTTTCAGTGGAGGCCCGGGGAGAAATGTTCCAGACACATCTTTTTGTAATGTGGGAGGAAATCAGAGCAGAAAATTCACATGCATGCAGGGAGGACATGCAGACTCTGCACAGAAGGCACTCCAGGCATGAATCAAACTGGAGAACGTCTTGCAGTGAGGTGACAACGCTACTGCTGCACCGCTGCAACATCCACTACTTTAACACATTTTACTTTAGCAGTGTAAAAAAATCACTGAAAAGGCAATAAAAGCCCATCACCATAAAATTAAATGCTGTGACTCATGTCAAGTAATTAGAGTTAAAAGACCTTCCCCTGGATTTACTAATCTTCTGTGCAGAACTAATCTAGTCCTGCATGGAAGTGGCAGTTTAAGAAGAGGGCGGCAGCACGCCATGCATATTGATGAAGGCACGCTGCCTGAATTCCTAATGCTACACGGAGTGTGGACGAGTGCAGGAGGTATGTCTGAAAGCAGAGTTCTTAGAATAAACACACCCCTACAAAGTAGAACAGAAGAATGTGTAAATAAATGAGCGAGACCGCTCATAGGTGTCCACATATCCCCACCAACAGTCTCCATGTGTTCAACAGCAACAGTACATTTAAATAAAACTAAGAGACCCTTTTATTTACTTTTTTCAAAACCCCAAGTACAGCTAACCATAGGTGCGCAGGTGTGCCCATCGCTTTGCTACAGTTAAAGCAGCTGAAAAGGCTGAGGAGGATAACAAGGAATATATATGCAAATGAAGCAACACAACAATAGTGTAGTGGTTAGAGCACCCGCCTAACGAACAGACATTCCCTGTTCAAGTTCCACTGCAGCACATACCATTTTCCATTTGAAATCTGTATATCAACAAATTTGTACATCTTTTTGCCGTATAACCTACATAATAACATTTAAATGTGAACTGGAGTACTGCATTAAATGCAGATGTGAAGTGTCAGTGTCATAATGAATATGGCACTAGTAAGCAGGTTTAAACACAAATAAGCAGTAGTAAGCGTGTTTAAGTGCGTTTGCGTGGGGGTAAGCATTGCCTGCACAGATTGAGCAAAGTAGAAGCTAACTGAGTGTAAGAAACTGTGACCAGAGGATCAGAGTTTACCGTCGCGCAAACCCACTCAAACCCTTTTACAACTACTCAAAAGTGCCTTAATCACACTGTATTCAACGGCCTTTGTTCTGCCTAGCAACAAAATAAGCAGCCTCTGCTAGGATCAAACCCAGGACCCTGCACACCATAGCCAAAGTGATATACAACTAAGCCATCTCAGACATACATAGCCTTGATGTATTCACAGACATATCATCCAGCCCAGTCATTCAACAGTACAGAGAATGTATTCTAACATGTAGATGTATGTGTATGAGTAAATATATTAATGTCTAAACGGTTACAACATACTGATATATGTATATATATATATATATATATATATATATATATATATATATATTTCTGAACATATAAACATGCAAACGCCTACATCTATGGATGTATATGTCCACATATCTATGGCAGGTTGCATATTTATGTCATCATATATATAGATATATAGATATATAGATATATAGATATATAGATATATAGATATATAGGTATATACAGACATACATCTGTAGATAATGGGTAAATAACAAAACATATATGTTCATCTGGTACGAATAGGTATACCCCCCAGCCAAGTACAACCCACCCTGTAATACAGTACCAAGTGTTGCAGATCCTATAACCAGGACCAGACACGACATGGCCATCCCTAGGATACATATACACAGACACATATATGCAGATACAGGTATATATATATATATATATATATATATATATATATATATATATATATATATATATATATATAGAGTTATATATGTAACTACACATACACACACACAGAGATTTGTACAGTAATATACATATTAGTACATGCACACAATATGGATCAGCCAGTATTCCTACAGTCACCACCTTACCAACTGGAAACTGTATGAGCCACCCATACGAATGACATTCATAGCCTGCAACATACACCCACAGAGATATCAAAGGGTATAACACCACACACATGTGTGCATAAATGAATGTGAAAGCTTTATTTGTGTATTATGACAGTTGAATATGCCATGTCATATAGCTGTTTAGACACTGACATCCATATGAACAGTCTAGAAAGGTTGACATATGTTGCTGACCAGGCAGAGGCCTTCAAGAAGCATACCAGACAATCAATATGTAATGCAGATGTATAGGTCAGCAGCCTCTATCTACACTCTATACACAATCCCTAGGGGGTACAGACCCCATTTGACACAATGGGATGTATCTGTTACATAACAAGGTATACCTGACACCATCACAATCACAATGACAAAAAGAACATCCCGTATGGCAGGAGGCAGTAGGCCTGCATTTACCCAAGGTGGATTGTATGGTAAAGTACATCCAGATGGATTAAGGCAGCTTATCCCAGATACCCACACATGTTGTAAAAGCCTAGGTTAGTCATGGTGCACCCCCCTACACTCCCTTATAGTGGGACTTATACCACTGTTACATACACTGGCCTCTAGAATGCCTTAGGGCACACATGTATTGTGTAGGTAAAACCCATACATATATGGCCCCAACCCCCCAGTATGTGTGGGGGACACAACAGCAGTGGAGTGATGGCAGGAATGATGGCATGACATACACACAGCCCACTACATAACAACCCCTAGCAGCATGTCATATGTTCAATTCCTGGTATGTAGGCAGAGGACAGAGGCTGGAACACAGGCACAAATGTGTAAAACTATTGTCATACAGTAAGCAAGTTATGTATATGTGTACATATCTATATGAATATATGCATACTTATACATATATGTTCACCATATGTCCTGCACATAGAGTGGAGCCCTACCTCTGCCCCAATAGTCCCAACCTCTAAGTGCAAGGGGATGTCATGTATGTAGTGCAGGTATATTTGTTGACTATTGCTAATGTAATAGGGATTGTCTATACAGAAATTGTGTGTGGGAGGCCACATCTGCTGTTAACATGTCTGCCATTGGCTACTTACAGACATCCTAAGGTCATCATAGTGCATTACCTCTGCTAGCACAGTAACGCCCCTGTGGACCACAGCTGTGATATAGCCAATATATGTGGACAGTCTGACACACTCTGGTCAGTCCAGGGGTATACACAGAACCCCATCATGCAAGACATGTGGACCAGGCCTGTCAATGTGGATTTCAACAGCCATCTAGATGGGTATAACATGTAATACTGGTATACATTTGCCCCCAAAGGTTATACATTCATACACCCCTGTCTGTCCTGACACATAATAATCACTGGCACAGAGGTGCCATGGCCACATACTATCCACTAGTTACTGACATACATTTGAACAGCATCTCACTGCTTTGTCTGACATACATGACTGTTATGGTGGCCAAGCAGCAGTACATCTGGCAAGTATCTGGACATGACATCTCACTGGATACATACAGTAAGCTGCGAGGCATGTAACAAAGCACAGTGCAGGCTACAGGCAGACTGACTCAACACTGGGCTACACCTCCTATGTGGGAATACACATGTACCTGCATAGATAGCAGGCTCTACAGTCATGTCACATAACAGAGTAACAGACACTTGTGTGAAAGTGCATAATCACAACCAATGTGAACACAGCCACATATGGTAAGCTAGCATACTGTTACAGTATATGGACTATCTGATGTACACCATCCTCATATGAGCCACTCACACAACAACCCTACATATACTGGGCCACTACACAGTGTGGTCCGATGGCTGTCTGTGGTTTGGGACATGTGTGTGTTCACCCCTACAAACATGTAAGCTGATAGGGTGACATACAGTGGAGCAGCATGTAACATCATATAGAACAGGACCAAGAACAATGACATCTACCACAGTCTCTACACAGGCCAAGGTACATATGGACTATACACACAGTCGACAATTACCAGACTTACACATGCCTCAGTACTGTACAGACAACCACAGAATGCCCAGGTTATGTCCTCAAATATAACCCCTACTATACATAACATGTGTAGCAGTCTGATATCTCACTGGCTTGTTATCAGATATGCTGTCAGTGAATATGGTGTACAGAACATATGCAGCCCCTACTGCATGACATATGTACAAAGGTTGACAGGGTTGTGGCTGGAGGCACAAACACAGGCCCAGTATTGACATGTCACTGTGATGACCTCATACATTTCCTGTCGTAACAGGGTTTGTTGCAACATATGTCCTATGAAGGATATGACGTCAGTAACTTTCCCGGCTGTCACCATCTACTGACTGCAATCCTCACACTACCTTCTGCAGTTGAGTGATAGGTGCTCTCTGGGTAACACAAGGAACACAAGGCACCAAACACTGCCCATTCTACAGATGTCCCTGCAGAAGGGGATTCCTCATAAACATAGCACTGACATGACAAGTATTAAAACATGTAGGACAGCCATATCCACACACACCCTGTTAAACTAATAGTACCCCAACTGCAGTATAGCAGCACTTACAGTCTGTAGCCAGGACAGGCACTTCTCCCTCCTGTGTGTTGGCCTGTTTCCATGGTATAAGTTGTCAGAGGTAAGTCCTCAATCCATCTGTGATGCTGTTTGCCAAACAACTGATCTAGTTCCTGCTCACAGTGAATGAAAAGGCCCAACACTGACATGATGTTCCTAGATATTGCAGTGTTTCCATCCAATTGGCTATGGAAATGTTACCACAGCTGTTCCACATGCAATCAGCTAGAGGAGGGCTGTAATCCATGCAGAGGCCATCAGCTGATCATGAGCATCACTGACAATACACATGCCACTGCCTAAGCAAAGCAGGTGTAAGTCTCCACATCCACCAGAGAGGGAGTGAGAGAGGCAGATAGAGGCAAAGATAAGTTAGGGTAGGTTGGGAAAGTAAAAGATAAGCATGTGTGTGTCACACACCTACCTGTCCAGTGTATTGAACACGACTGACTATATACTGTTATCACATCTGTTATCCCTGCACAGTGGATATTGTTATTTATGCTAGGAGCACCATATAAGAAATTTTAGAAACACACTCAACATTGGGTCCAGTTGTTGCACACTAACAAGCACCTCCACACAGGACACGAACAACAAACATCAACACATTAAGGAACACACACCTGGGATTACAACCCCTACCTAACTAATTATTACACTGCAACACTATGCCATTACAGAACACACCATGGAGTACTCTTTCCCCAAAGGTTTATTTCACAGTGAGTAACATCAGCAGGACTGCCAAAGTAGAGCGAATGAATTGTAGTGAGTGTGGCTAGCCAAACATGCATTCCTCTCTACACAGGCATAGGAACAGACACAAATGCATCCACAACTCCCACGTGTGAGAAGAACCCCTACCAGAGTTCTATATCATGCTACAGTATTACGCTGTTATAGCACGCACCACATAAATTGCTGGAGTACTCTTTCCCCAAAGGTGTACTTAACAGTGATTGACAGCAGGATTGCCAAATTAGAGCATTACAATTGTATTGAGTGTGGCTAACCTAAATTGCCCTAATTGTATGCATTAACTTCTGTTATGAACCCAGGACCCTGTACACTATAGTCACAGTAATTAACCACTAAGCAATCACAACAGTACATGGGACTGCGGTTCCACCAAAATAATCCCACCATAGGCTAATCAAACTGAACAAGTGAAAGGAATGTATATACAGTTGTCCATAAAAGACCTCGCCAAGGCCAACTTCATGCTACTCAAGGCAGAAATGGCAATGTTTGTGACACCCATGGAGATAGGAGCTGACAGTTCAACTGATGAATCCTGCACTAAGGCACTGTATGAGCACAGCCACTTGTGCATGATTCCTGACATCCCACATAGAACCACGATGCTCACATCACAAATAATCAAGCCAGTCTGGTGGTCTCCTGCCATTAACAGAGTATACAACAGACGGTAGACACTGTTGAAGAAAAAAAGGATAATTCAAGGATGCAAACAACTCCCTTAACCAGCCCCAGTAAGACATTGAGATCCCTCATGGAATCCTCCAAAGCTGGTTATGTAACTAAAATCACCACAGATTCCATAGACAACCACACAGCATTCTATAGTTATGTCCAAATTATAACTGGAAATGCTCAGAAGTGCTCTGAGCTGCAACAGAATGGCATCACATGGACTGCTCCCACGGAATGTTTCAATATCCTGGCAGATTGATTTAGTGCCACATTCACCCCCTCTCACCCCCAAAATGGCCCATGTCAAGGGTTGCCACATTCACCCCCTCTCACCCCCAAAATGGCCCATGTCAAGGGTTCCATTGCCCAATAATCATGACCACACAGGCAGAAAAAGCACTACCCACAGCTAAGAATACAGCATCCATGGGACCAGATGACATCCTGGGCTGTGTACTACATGAACTACAAAATGGAATGGTGACTCACCTAATGTCATGTGTCAGAGCCTCACATCACACCTGGTGCCCACTGAGTGGGGCACAGCTGCAGTTATCCCACTCCACAAGGGGGATCCACCTGTGATCCCTGGAAATACCATCACATCAGTCTGACGAGCCTGATCTGCATGGCCATGGAATGCATTATCAGGGATGTTTTGAACACAGACGTTGGAAACCCACAAACACTGGACCTCACACAGATTGGGCTCATGGAGGGCCAGTCTTGTCTCCTGAAACTGATTGACTGCTTTGACTCAGTCTGCATAGTTGAAGAGGGTAAGGCAGTCCACAAAGCCTATGTGAACCTCGCCAAGCCCTTCAACACCATCCCCCAGTCTGGAAACCTAAATTAACATACTAATCCGACCATACATCTCTATGTCACTCGATGGTTTGCCACATGGCTTACTGGCAGAACCCAAACTGAAGGTGTAACGGACTCCAAATCCATCTCCAGACAAGTGGAGTACCTCAGGGTTCAGTCCTGGTACCACTGTTTGGCATCTACATCTCTGAAGTACAGGCCAACAGTACGGGACTCTGGCTAACAAAGGTAACAGATGACTGCAAAATGGGAGTCTTTATGAGCCTGACTGTACTGCATGATATGTTACTGATACCAGCCTGACATCATACAGGTGGGATGGAGTACTGTTAACATCTTGTGCCCTTAACATGTAAGGTCCTGGTTATGGGATTCTGCAACAGTTGGTAGTGTATTGCAGGGCAGATGTGTTTGGCAGTGGTGGGGGGGGGATACCTATTCATGCATGACATATGTTGTTTGTGCCTGTCAACCCCATTAATGGTGCATGTGGACATATATGTTTCTGCGATGTTCCCACTTTATCTACAGATGTATGTCCATATATACCTATATAGATATAAATATCTGCTTACATATATGTGTGTGTGTGTATATATATATATATATATATATATATATATATATATATATATATATATATATATATATATATATATATATATATATATATATATATATATATATATATATATATGTATATACATATATATGTATATACATATATCAATATATTGTATCTGTTTAGACAATATATTTTCACACACACATTCTCTGTAGTGTTGAATGACTGGGCTGAATAATATGTTTATGAATACAGCAGAGTTATGTATATCTGAGATGGCTTAGAGGTAAATCACTTTGGCTGTGGTGTGCATGGTCCTGGGTTTGAGCCTAGTAGACGTTGTTTTTTTTTGTTGCTAGGCAGAACAAGGGCCGATGGCTACAGAGTGATTAAGGCACTTTAAAGCAGTTGTACATGTGTTTGCACGGAGGTAAGCACTGCTAAAGTCTGGTTACAGTTTTATACTTAGCTGTTGAATTGCTTAACCTGTGTAGGCCTAGCTCCATGCAAACCTGCTTACAACTGCTTTAAAGTGCCTTAATCACTGTGTATCCAACGGGCCATGTTCTGCCCAGCAACAAACTAAACAGCTCTTGCAAGGCTCAAGCCAAGGATGCTGCATACTATAGACAACGTGATTTACCAGTAAGCCATAACAGATACAAAGAGATTTAATGTTTTCAGAAGCATATCATCCAGTCCAGTCATGCAACAGTACAGAGAATGTATACCAACATCTAGATGTATGTGTGTGTACCTATATTCATATCTAAACAGATACAGCGCATCTAGATATGTATGTATGTATATATATATATATATATATATATATATATATATATATATATATATATATATATATATATAAATACATTTCTAAAACTATATACATAAATATCAATATATATGTACATATATACATGCATATGCCTAAACTGACACATATATGTGTCTACACCTATATGTCTACATATACACAGCATGTTACAAATGTGTACGCAGATATATATCTATGTAGGTGTATACAGGCATAGTTATATATATCCAATAAATCCAAAAAGCAGGCAAACAAGGAAAAACCGCACAAATAAACCAAATAATGAACCTGGATGCCACTGTTCAGAGAAACAATAAAGCCATGGAGAGAAATGTAGGCAGACCTCAGTTTAATAGTAAAAGCCACAAAACAATAAAACACATAAACGTATTCAACACTTCATTTTCATTTCTAGCACTTCCTTAGATGCGGGCTATCACAAGCCAATCCACTTCATTACTTAGACTCCTGATACTTTTTTCCCTAGCTCTTACCTTCTAGGTAGGGCTTACCTAGGAGGTAAGAGCTGGGGTAAAATAAGTATCAGGAGTCTAAGTAATGAAGTGGATTGGTTTGTGACAGCCCACATCTGAGGAAGTGCTAGAAACAAAAATGAAGTGTTGAATACGTTTGTGTTTTGTTGTTTTGTGGCTTTTACTATTAAACAGAAGTCTGCCTACATTTCTCTCCATGGCTTTATTATTTCACTGAACAGTGGCTTCCAGGTTCATTCTTTGGCATAGTTTTAGATATATATATATATATATATATATATATATATATATATATATATATATATATATATATATATATACACATATATATATTAGCAGATATATAAATCTATATAGGTATATTTGGCCATACATTTGTAGATAGCAATGGCAGATTAACAAATACACATATGTCCACATGCACCATTAATGGGGTTGAGAGGCCCCACACACTATACATCTTGTACGAATAGGCATCTTCCCCACAGCCAAACACGTGGCTGGCCTTGATGTCACATGTATGGGTATGGCTTTGCACCCCAGCCTCTCAGCTAATTTACATCTGTTACCCCTGTATGGTTGACATTGTGATATATAGTAGGGCCACCATAAAAGAAATAAGCAAAACCCGCTCCACATTGCCCACACTCACCTCTACAGAGGATGGAAGTTACAAACACACACACACACACACACACACACACACACACACACACACACACACACGTCATGTCTGGGAGTTTAACCCCTACCTAACTAATTTATTACACTACAGTACTATGCAGTTATAGTACGCGCCACGGACATTACAGAAGTACTTTGTCCCCAAAGGTGTATTTCACATTGAATGACATCAGCAGGATTACCAAAGAAGGCCATTTCAACTGTACTGTGAGTGACTAGCCTAAAATGCATTGCTCTCTATACAGACAGTGAGACACACACAAAACATTCACAACTGATATGGGTGGGTATAGAACCCCTGACTGAGGTCGACTTCACACTACAGTATGGAGCTGTTATAGAACACACCACAGGGATTACTAAAGAAATCCTTCCCCAAAGGTGTATTACACAGTGAATGACATCAGCAGGATTACCAAAGAAGGGCATTTCAACTGTACTGCAGGTGCCTAGCCTAAAATGGCATTGTTCCCTACACAGACAGTGAGACACACAAAAACATCCACAACCGACATGTGTAGATATTGAACCGCTGAGCAAGGCTTATATCACGCTACAGCATGGAGTAGTTATAGGTCACACCACAGGGATTACTACAGATCTTTTTCGACAAAGTTGTATTTCACAATGAATGACATCAGCAGGATTGCCAATGTAGGGCATTTGTAATGTACTGCAAGTGAGTAGCCTATAATGCATTCCTCCATACACAGACATTGGAACACACACAAAACATCCAGAACTGCCATGGGTTGGGATGGAGCCCTACCACTGTTCTAAATCACCCTACAGCAGTACACAGTTACAGGACATGCTTCAGAGATTACTGAGCTACAACCTTCCCATAGGTGTATTTCTAGGTGGGTGACATTAGCAGCCTTGCCAAAGTTGAGTATATGAATTCTAAGGAGTGTGAGTACCCTAAAAAGCATTGTTCTCTACTCAGTCAAAAACAGATGGAGAGACAGATTCACACAAACACACAGTTGCCAAGTCTGGGGTTTGAATATCTACCCAACTACATTATCCCACTGTAGTGATACACAGTTACAGGACACCCTATGGAGATTAGTGAGCGACATCCTTCCCAGAGGTGTATGTCTAGACAAGTGACATCAGCAGCCTTGCCAAAGATGAGTATATGATGTGTACGGAGTGTGAGCAGCCTAAAAAGGCATCACTCTCTACTCAGTCACACACACACAGATTCACACACAAACACACAGTTGCCAGGTCTGAGGTTAGAACACCTACCTAACTACTTTATCGCACTACAGCAGTCCACAGTTAAAGTAAGCATTACAAAGATTACTGGATTATGAATTTCCCAGAGGTGTATTTCTAAGTGAGTGACATCAGCAGCCTTGCCAAAGTTGAGTATATGAGTTTTTCAGAATGTGAGTAGCCTAAAAAGAATTGCTCTCTATGCAGACACACATTCACAGTTGCCTAGTCTGGGTTTAGAACACCTGCCTAACTACTTTATCATACAACAGCAGTACACAGTTACAGGACACGCTATGGAGATTACTGGGCTGCATTCTTCCCAGAGATGTATGTCTAGGTGAGTGACATCAGCAGCCTTGCCAAAGATGAGTATATGATGTGTACGGAGTGTGAGCAGCCTAGAAAGCATTACTTTCTATTCAGTCACACACACACACACACACAGATTCACACACAAACAGTTGCCAGGTCTGGGGTTAGAACACCTACCTAACTACTTTATCACACTACAGCATTATGCAGTTATAGGACACACTACGGAGATTACTGGGTTATGAATTTCCCAGAGGTGTTTTTCTAGGTGGGTGACATCAGCAGCCTTGCCAAAGCTGAGTATATGAGTTGTATGGAATGTCAGTAGCCTAAAAAGCATTCTGCTCTACTCAGTCAGACACAGACACATTCACACACAAACACAGGTGCCAAGTCTGGGGTTAGAACACTAATCTAAGTGCTTTATCACACTACAGCAAGATGCAATTACAGGATGCGCTACAGAGATTACTGAACTATAATCTTCCCAGAAGTGTATTTCTAGGTGAGTGACATCAGCAGCCTTGCCAACGTTAAGTATATTAATTGTACGGAGCGTGAGTAGCCTAAAAAGCATTTGCTCTCTATTCAGACACACACACACACAGTTGCCAGGTCTGGGGTTAGAACAACTACCTAACTACGTTATCACACTACAGCAATACACTGTTACAGGACGCGCAATGGAGATTACTGGGCTATGACTTTCCCAGATGTGTATTTCAAGGTGAGTAACATCAGCAGACTTGCCAAAATTGAGTATATGAATTGTACGAAGTGTGAGTAGACTAAAAAGCCTTTCTCCCTCCACAGTCTGAGACAGACAGACACACACTCACACAATTGCTAAGTCTGGGGTTAGAACTACTACCTAACTAGTTTATCACTACAGCAGTACACAGTTATGGGATGTGCCATGGAGATTACTGAACTACAGCTCTCCCAAAGGTGTATTACACATTGGATGACCTCAGCAGGCTTGCCATAATACTGCTACAGGGAGGGCGGTGTGTGCATGAGCCATAACCCATTCATGTAGGGGTTGACATGTCACATGTGGGCACACATGGGATCATATGTCACAGGTACATGCATACAGCTACTAGATGACTACTTCCTTGTACAGTCATGTTGCACAGCTGGCACGTGCACCACATAGTCTGTCATGCTAACAGATACTGGTGGCTAGTATCTGCAGTGTGACATCTGCACCTCATGTCTTTGGGGCCCTTTGGCTGTGTGCTGGGTGGGACAGGCCCGGATGGCTCCTTGTCACAGTCACCCTCTTCCACACATCTTTGTTCATCTCCCTTTGGCTTATTATAGTGTGTTGTCCTTACACATGTGTCTGTACTACTATCCACTGTGTGTGAGAGGCAGGAGTGGTGCATACGGACATGTGTCTGCACTAAGAACTGCGACTGCCAGCTATGTCTGGTCCACTGGTGATTGCAGACATGGCCTTCATGGGCCTTCATGTGTTTAAGTGTGTGAGCATGCCCAGTATGACCTTTCAGTATGTTGTTGACTGACATTGCCTTCATTCCTCCAAGTGTCTAAGCATGCCGAGTATGGCCATCTGTATTGCATGTGTGGATGAAGTCCAGGTAGTCTGTACTGCGGTGCTGACCTTTGTGTTGTACACCGACAGGTAGCATGCTGTGTCTGCAGGGTATCCATCGGTCATTTGGCATTGACTGTTGCTACATTTCTGCAAAGTGGGGGAGACACCTGACTGTTTCTACATTTCTACACAGGAGTGGGGGAGGCACACCTGACTGTTACTATAAGTGTACATAGGATGGGGAGCCACACCTGACACTTGTAGACATTTGCTAGGACTGTACTGGTATGTCAGGTACTCCATTTCGGTCTGTAGTCTTACCTGTCATGCTGGCTAGAGGCATACCAGTGTACTACAGATCTTAGCTTTAATTACCTACATATTAGTTTTTGACTTCCTAGTCTTCACAACTTACATCCAACTGCCTGGCCTGCTGTAGTCTGTCTGTGTAGGCCTGGAGGAGGGGTTTCCCACAGTGCTCATTCAGAGGCCATAGTACAGGATTTGTTTGTGTTTGTCTAAACCTGCCCTGCTGGCTGAAACTGTTGTTGAGTATGGGCACCTTCCTGACTGGCATGTGTGGGTCTTATGGACACAAATGTCACTCAGCCCATTTCCTGCACTGGGTTTTGTCACCCTGTGTAGTACTGGTTATTATGGTGACTCCAGTATGTGTTAGAGATGTCATGGTGCCACTATGGGTGTCTACTACCTGCTGCCATAACATTCACCCACCCAATTCCCTTGCATGCTCACATCCATACCATAGCTACAGGTAACAACACATTCTACTCCATTTGGCAATTGGTAGGTTGATTGACTTACCTTGAGGGTGTGCCAGACTTGAGGATGGGGCTGGAGGGTTGCCTATGTTGGATGCTCATAGTACACTCCCTATACATGGTTAAGCACAGGTAGTGTCATGTTTGGCATCCCTTTTATTGTCTGTGCGAGTCAGAGAGAGGTGTCATTCCCTGGGTCCCTACTGTGTCAGTGCATATGCTATGCGTTGCCTCTTTGCCAAAGCCAGGTCATACGGGGGCACGCCTACTTCTGCCTACTGGGGCAGGCTCAGGTTATTCCTCCTCCAAGTCACTCTGTGCCTGTACATGCCCTGGCACTGGTGGGGGAACTGTGTGGCCCTGCCCCATGCTGTTCCTGCTGCAGCTGTTTCCACAGGATCATATTGTGTAGCATAGCACAAACCATAACAGTTTGGATACATGTGTAGCTGATGAATACTGCAAGGCTCCACTGGATGTGTCCAGACAAAGGAACTGTGACCTGAGCATCCAAAACACATGGTCTATTATATGTCTGGCCTGTGCGTGTGCCTCATTATGGCAATGTTGTTCAAGTGTGTGTGCATTTCTGATAGGTGTCATCAGCCAGGGTTCCAGTGGGTACCCAGCATCACCCACTAAGTGACCGTAGGGGATGTCCACATTGGCAAATCTGTGGTACAGCTGCATCAGATGCCATATGTTTAAATCGTCATAGCTTCCAGGGCATACAGCAGACACATTGATTATAATGCCCTAGGCATCACATACAACCTGGCAGTTGATGGAGGGGATGCCCCTGTGGTTGATGTAGGCCCTACCCTGCTCACTGGGTGGTGCTTTGATGCATATGTGCGTGCAGTCTATAGCACCCACTGCCCTAGGGTATTCTGCTATTTGGAGGAAGAGATGCATATTGCTGGTCAACACCTCACGTGTGTTGAGGAAATATACATACTCACTGGCATGTTCTGCCATGGTATCCAGGAACTGGTGGAATACTCTAGATGCTGATGCCTGTGAGATCCCCATGATATCCCCAGTTGTGCTTTGGTAGGTACCTGTGGCTAGTATACCTAGGCCTACACATACCTTGGAATCCACTTGGATGGGTTCCCCTCGGCCAGTTTGGTGTGTCAGGTGTGGCCGGACCAGCTCAATAATTTGCTGTAGGAGGTCTCTGTCCACCCTATAGTGCTCCACTATCTCCAGCTCATGTAGCCCTGGTAGGTTACCCTGGGTCTGTATACTCTTCTCCGTCTCCTCACTGTGGGGTGTTCGGCAGCATTCACATCCTCACCACCCTCAGCCTCTTGCACATGTTGTTCTATGTTGCCTGCTGCAGCCCTTCTCATTTTGTAGGTTTGTTAAAATTTCCCCGCTTGTATACACCGGTGGTGTAGAGTATGGAAAAACCAGAGGGGAAGGTGTTTGCTTAGTTTATAGTAGTGTTCTGGGCTGGCTGGTCTGCTGTCTGAGTAATTGGCTGATTCTGATACATTTCACCTGCCAGCTAAGCTAGTTCTCCTTGATTACCTTCCTACTGCTGTTTTCCCTTCCCATTGCCCCCCCTGTTTAAGCCTGTGTGCGCACTGCACAAACTGAGTGCTCAAATATGCACAGAGCTGCTATTTCCTGGTTTAACTTCATTTTTCTTCATGTAAAACCTGGTGCGTGGCACGCATACCCGCTTACAATTTGTAAAGAGTGCTAGGCAGTGTGGACACACCTGTAGCTTAGCTGTGCTTATGCTAGGAGCAATCCCGAGCCACAGGGCTCCTATCCACTTACAGTATGCCTGACGCACTCCCCCATGATGTCACCTATATTCCAGTCTTGCGCCCAGCTATTTATACTCTTACACTCTTGGGACCTGCCTCACACCCTGGGGAAAGCTGGGATTCACTATCCTTCCCCTCATTTGCATAGGATTGCCAGTTAATGCATAGCTACATTTCCCACTTAGCCTCCCCCCTTAGCAACCATTACTAACTGGCCAGATTGTCTTATGCCTGCCACTTGCATGGCAGAATACTGCTTTTAGTTAAAATGCTTATTTTAAGTTTATTTTCTTATTTCCCCCGATCCCATTTGTGTGCCGCTGCCCTATGCTTAAACAGCCGTGATCGTGAAAAAAAAAAAAGTTGATTTTTTTATTTTTTTAAACAGTTTGCACTGCCAATGGCCTTATACTTGTCCATTGGCATGCTTCCTCTATGATAAGCAGCCTTTATTTGGAACTGTCATAGCTCCGTTTTGGAATTTGCAGAAATTTACTCTATTACTAACCAAGTACATTTCTGCAGATTGCACTAGTCTTGCACGGACTATTGCAAGCTTCCTGGATTGCAAAATCACCTCATTTGCATGGATTTCTTCTGCAAATGAGGTGATTTGCATACCAGGGCTTAGTCCGTGCAGGATTAGTGCTGGAGCTCTCGTGCAAGCCCCTGCTAGTTGTTCCTGGATCGCACTGCAGACATATAGCCTGCGTGAGCTCCTGCACTCATCTTGCACTCCATGCAAGCTTTTGAGAATCTAGCGGCTTGTCTTTGTATCCATAAGCATTCTACCTCACTGATTGCTGTTTTTGTTGGTAAACCATCTTTGAGGGGGTAGTAATTGCAGTCCATTAAAGGACCTGATTGGTCCTTCCCTCATCTTAGTTATTCAACTACTTTTGCCTTTGTGGCTCCAAATTCAAAATCCGTTTTCTACCCTATGACCTAGGTGTACTCCTCTCCATCCAACTGCTTCACTCTACAGTAAGGCACATTGCATTTTTTTTTTCACTGAAGAAATTTTTATTTTCAAACAAATAAAAATATCACAGATACAACATAATCTAAATTCTAATACATAAATAGCTATATACACTATTTACATTTGACCTGCAGGAAAAATCAAGAAATGAAACCAGTTTGATTCAAACCACATAGACTACTGAAAATGCTTTACTTAATTGTATGTTAATCAGAGACAGGCACAGTCCAATTGTAGATTTTCAATACGATTTAGTACCTTTCTCAAAGGATTATTTGTTAATGTGTTAGGATAGATTCTCATAGGTTCATAGGTTAGTACTAGGCTAACTGCCCCATTTTGAAAGCTTTGCTAGTTGAAATACTCCCCTCATAAACTTGTACCACCTTGTGTTGCAAAGGCAAAACTTAAAACCATTAGGCCACCCTCCCAACCCCTTAGTTCTTTAATCTCAATCTCTTTCTGTGCTGTGTCTTTCATTAAAGATAGAAATTCTTCCATGGATGGTGATGAAGTGGAATTGCATTTCCTCATTATGCACTTTCTAGCAACTGGTAGAATGGTCCACAATAAATAAAGATTGTCCCTCTTCAAATGAGGACCATCATTTATGGTTAGTAGCACTAAAGCTTTAGTTAATATAAACAAATCTGTGAACAGAGCTTGTAAATAAGTATAAATATCATACCAGAATTGTTTTTTTCCAGTGCACTCATAAAAAATATGTATCCAGTCCACCCTGCATGCTTGAGAACATCTCCAACATAAAATATTACTAGAAATACTAAATTTGGCTATTTTATCTGGTGATAGAAATGTTCTATGGATAAATTGCAGGTATAAATTCTCCAGTGTTGTGACCAATATGTTAATTTAACAGAAAGCGAGAGATTATTTTTAAATTTCTTTAAATAAAGATAAGGAATGCCCCACAGTAATATAACTCAAATATTTTTTTTGAGGTTTTGTTTTATATGCATGTTCTCCCTGTATCTCTGTGGGGTTCCTCCCATATCCATAAAACATGCTGAGTGTTTTCATCTCAAACTCACCAATGAATGGAGCTGTGGGCAGCAGCACGGACTCTACATGGTGCCCTATAGGGGGAAGAGTTGTACAGACCAACCACTTTGGGCATCTACTGTGGTGCACAGTATCCTCAAGATAGGAAAACATGGATCACAGACTGCATGCTGTGGAAGGCTAGCCACTCAATTGTGTAAACTATGGCTCTAGGTGATTTGGTCATCTTGACTAATGTCACCAAAATGGGCATGGGTAGTTACTGCTGATAAGTGGGTTGAGGACTCGGTCTACTCTGACCTATGTCAGGGACCCATGCTAATGGTGGGAGGGTATATGTGCCCCTATTGGCCAGTATGTGCCCACCATAATGCGCAGCATCCCTGGGTCAATAAGCTACTGGCCAGCAGGTGTCTAGTTGCCCAGCCTGGGTTACCTGGGATAGCTCTGTTGAGCAAAAGCTGGACATAAAACCAACCAACCTGTCAAACATGAACTGAGAATTGCTATGCTTAATGTAGGTTCACTGACAGGATGCAGCTTGGAAGTGGATGACATGATGATACTGAGATGGTGGACATCCCATGTATCCAAGAGACAAGATGAAAGGGCAGTGCAGCAAAACCAGTTGGCTTGGGATCAAGACTCTACTACTCAGGAGGGTGATAGGCTAGAAATTGTGTAAGAATTGTGGTGACAGAGCGGCTTCAGAGGGCAGTGAGGGATATCATCAGAATTAATGAAAGACTCATGGCAATCATAATCCAGTGTAATGATAGGGCGGTATTCATAATCTCAGCCTACCCTCCACAGAAGGGTTGTGATAGTGAGGAAAATAGTGCATTCAGACAGCATTTGTAGGACCTACTAGATAAAGCAAGACAACATGAGCTGGTGTTGATAATGGGTGATCTCAATGCACATATTGGGATAGACAGAACAGAATATGAGGATTGCCAGGGTCCACATGGGTGGGGCAACAGGAATAATGAAGGAGAAGCCATTCTAGACTTCTGTCTGGCAAATGGTTTAGTACCAGCCAACACATGGTTCAAAAAGAGACAGTCACAAGATCACATACAAGAGTTGCCAACATAGACTTCCTCCTAGTAAGGAAAATACACTGGGGTAGAATCCATGATTGCAAAGTCATCCCCAGTGAAACAGTTGGCCCACAGCATAAACCACTAGCTGCCACAATCAGCTTCAAGCAGTGGTCAGGGAAGGCTCTAAGGCCAACAGACACCAGGATGAAAACCTGGAAGTTGACTGGAAAGAACATACAGCAGTTCAAGGAATTACTCGGGGCTCTATCACCCCAAGAAGAGGAGGAAATAGGTTGAATTGAGCAAGAATGGCAGCACCTAAAAACAGCATGTGTTAGGACTACAGAAAAGACATGTGGCTGAGCCAGGTATGGAAATAAAGTACATAAGAAAAGCTGTTGGTGGAATGCAGAAGTCCAGGAAGTCATCAAAAGAAGGAAGGAGTGCAGGAAGAAGTGGGGGATAAAAGACTGACCAGGATAGGGAGGACTACTGGTTGGCTAACAAAGAAGCTAAGAAAGCAGTTGCAATAGCAAAGAAACACTCTACCATCTTCTGGAAAATAAATCAGTAAGTGACACAAAGAAACTATATCAGGTTGCAAGGCAAAGACAGAAAGGCAAAGAAGACAGGCAGATACCCTTCATAAGGGATGCCAGCAACAACCTGCTCACCAGTCCACAGGACATCAGAGGCAGGTGGAAGGTGTATTTCTTGCAGCTTCTGAATGAAGAAAACCCCACAGAAGTTGCACTTCCCCAAAAATAGCCTACGATGAGTGAAGAAGAGGAGCCCACCCTAGAAGAAGTAAGAACAGACCTAAGGAAAATGAAGTCAGGGAAATCAGCAGGCTCAGATGAGGTTACAGCAGATATGATAATGATGCTGGGTGAGATAGGAGAGAAATGGCTCCTGAGGGTACTCATAGCAGTGTGGAGAGAAAGGCGTATTCCAGATGACTGGAGAATAAGCATATTTGTGCCAGTGTATAAGAAGAAAGAGGACATCCACAACTGTGGGCAGTACAGAGGCAACAAAGTCCTATCACATTGCATGAAAGTTCTGGAGAGGGTGATTGATAAATGGATACACAGAGTAGTAGAACGTAAGATGTGAGAGGAGCAATTCAGATTCAGATCAGGATGTAGTACAATTGACCCGATGTTTGCAATGAGACAGATACTTGTGAAGAAGTTAGAGGTGAGAGATAGTTTAACTGGACATTCCTAGACTTGGAGAAAGCATAGAATAAGGTCCCAAGAGAGCTGATCTGGGCAGTACTACAGTGGTTTGAAGTCTCAGAAATATTGGTAGAATTGGTGCAGGCTATGTACAAGGACCCAATGACTCAAATACGAACAGTGTATGGCCTCATAGAGGGGTTCCCAGTGGAAGTGGGTGTACAACAGGGTTCAGCAATAAGCCCACTGCTGTTCATACTGGTGATGGACTGCATTAGCAAAGAGGTTGGAAGGGACAGATCAACAAAGTTTCTGTATGCAGACGATGTGGCATTACAGGCAGGTCAGATTCTGAGCAAGAACATGAGCAAAGTTTAGGAGAATGGAATGCAAAACTCAAGGCACATGGGATGAAAGTAAGCACAGATAAGATGGTGGTAATGGCAGCAAATTGGGGAAATCAGAAGAAGCTGAGAGTAGAAGAAAAGATAGTAGAACAGGTAAACAGCTTCAAGTATCTGGGAGGGGGGTAAGAAGAAGGGTAGTCTGAATGAGGATGTGAAAGGTAGAATCAGAGGGGCTGCAGCCAAATGGCATAGAGTTTCAGGTGTAGTCTATGACAGAAAAATGCCAAGGAAGTTGAAAAGTAAGGTGTACAAGATAGTGATGCAACCATTGCTACTGTATGGTACAGAAACCTGGGCAGTAAAGGCAGAACAGTTGAAGAAGCTAGAGGTGATGGAAATGAAGTGCCTGAGAAGGGTGGTAGGATGCACACTGAAGGACACAAAGAAATTAAGACATAAGAGCAGAAGCCAAAGTAGCTCCAATTACAGAAAAGATCAAAGAGAACAGATTATGGTGGTTTGGACATGTGCAGGAAAGCAGAAGACAATCTAGTGAGGAAGACTTGGGACAGACAGGAAGAAGGTAAGAGGAAATCCAGCAAAGAGGTGAATGGATTGTGTGAAAGAAGATCTGCGACAGTCAGGCATGAGTGTTGAAGAAAGCAGGAGTGTGGCACTGAATCGAGATAGTTTGCGACAGTTAACATGATACCCTGAGTCCATGTAGAAAAAAACAATGGGGAAAAAAGGTGGCTGCTGCTGATGTTTAGATCCATACAGGAATCATATGTCCCCAAACTGTGGCATGCAGCCTTCATCCTACCCCTCCACAAAGGAGGCAAGAATAATAACATTTCTAACTTCTGACCTATAGCTATACTCTCCCCAATTTCAAAAATTCCTGAGAAATGCATCTACCTCCAGCTCATGCCTTTCCTTACCAAAAACCAACTCCTCATCCAACTCCTCATCCCTACACAACATAGTTTCCATCCTGGCCATAGCACAACAACTGCTCTTCTCTCTTTCCTTGACATAGTAAACCATGCCCGTGACTCAGGAGAACTTGTATCCACAGTCCTTCCTGATCTCTCCAAGGCGTTTGACACAGTCTCCCATACCCACCTACTAAACCACCTCTCTAACCTTAATCTCTCTCAAAATACCCTTACCTGGTTCAAAAGCTACCTCTCTGACAAATCTCAGGCCGTGAAATGGAAAACTGGCATCTCATCCTTCCTAACCCAACCATGGTTCCCCAGTGATCCATACTCGGCCCGATGCTCTTTAATATATTTATTAATGATTTCCATGCAGCCATTCCTAGCACTAAGATTGTACAGTATGCAAACGACACAACTCTATTCTTCTCTTCTTCCAACCTTCCTGACCTCCAAACAAACACTCAGACTGCCTTCTCAACTATTGAGAACTGGATGCTTCAACATCACCTCTCTGAATGCCAACAAATCTAAAATTCTATTATTCTCTCCCTCAAAATCCTTCTCTCAACAAAACCTCTTTCAATATTATCAGCTATGCAACTCCACTATAGAAGTTGTTCCTTTTGCTAAACTCCTTGGGGTTACTATTGATGAACATCTAAAATTCGACACTCACATTCAGCTAAATATTAACAAAACACATCAGAAACTTGGCATGCTGTACAGAAACTCCCACTTTTTATCCCCTACTACAAGAAAGACGCTAGCCACTACCTACTTACTACCATCACTGTTGTATGGCACTCTCCTACTAACCAACCCATCTTCCTCTATTTCTTCCAAACTGGAAATCTGTTACAATAAAATCTCAAAATTTGCCACCAAATCCAAATACTCCACCCACCACTGCATGTCTCTCCACCTGCTGAATTGGCTAGAGCTACACAACTACCTTGACTACCTCCAACTCACTACAGCCCACAATCTAATCTTTAAATCTACTAAATGCCCAGCTCTAACAAACATCCTACCATCATACATCCCACACAGACCTCTAAGATCTGCCCACCAAAATCTAATTACTGTGTACAAACCAAACCGGCCCACTGGTCAGCTTCTCCTATCCTTTTCCTTAGCCAAAAAGTGGAATTCCCTCCCTCATTCTCTAAGAACCTCTGAAAACTTTGAACAATTTAAAACCCAGCTCCAGTCCTACCTCTCCCATAATTGGAAATGCAATTGTACTCTACCTACCTAACCTGCTTAGTACATTAATGCACTTGTTGTACTTAACTTCCCACCTTATTCTCCCCTTTCCTGGGATTAATCTTATTTACTGTCATCTTACAAATGTTAGTTTGTATACCATTCATTGATGATTTTCAACCTCTGTACAACTTAAACCATGTACTATTTCTTCTCTTATCTGTCATCATATAAGTATGTAATATATATTCATCTATTTTAATGTTTTACTTTGCTTAGTTCTACTACATAATATTACAATTTGCTTAATTGTACTATTTTTATTATGTAATATGAAGCTTTTCTTCCAAGGCCTCCACTGAAAACGGACTCCTTGAGCCCAGTGGACCTCCCCGGTCATCAAACTAGAAATAAATACATAAATAAATAAATAAATAAATACATTTTATACATTATTAATATTTTATACAGACTTGAAGTGATGTTATTCAAGTTGAAATTGTTAGAAACAATTTGATATAAGTAGATGACAAACGTTGGTTTTCCTTTGAAAGAAGAACTAATAATTATTCTGCATAAATCATGGGAATATGACAGAACACTTTGTAGAAGTAGTCAATCTTGAGATGATAGTTTAAATTGCATTACAATTTCTTGTCTGTCTAGACCTTATGTTCACTCATACAATGTTGCCAACATATGAAATTTTTAGATTCCCAGATATTTAAAGTGTTTCTATGCAATTTGTCAGTAATTTTTTTTGTAATACTAAAAGGAATCAATGCCTCAGACCAAAGCTTGAGCTCTACATTCATGTTAATAAATTTCCTGACTGTATTAAATATAAAATTAATGGAATTTAGTAGGTTTTGACATATATCGCACACAAAAACATTGGGCATACCATTACTTATTATATTGATTGGTTAGTGGAAAGTTAACTGAAGTATGACTTTCATTTAATAATATGGTTAAATGTAAGCACTTCCAGTTTGTAGTATAACTGGGGTCTACCCAATTTATAATGGTTCTAATTACAGAGGCCTTGATATATGTTTCTATATCGGGACATTTAATTCCTCCTTGTTCCTAAGGTCTAATATTTATTTTTATTTAATTAACATTTGTTTACCAGGAAAGTCCGACTTGGAACAAAGTCAATTTTTCAGTGGAGACCTGGAGAGAAACTCTCCAGATGCACGTCTTTGTAACATGGGAGGAAACGGGAGCATCTGGAGGAAACTCATGTGAATGCAGGGAGGACAAGCAGACTTTGTACCGAAGGCACTCCAGCCTAGAGTCAAACAATATGATGAGCGAAAGCTATTCCGTTTTTATTTGAAAACCATAAACATTTTAACAAAAGAGAGTTTATATTTTTAAGAAATTTTCTCTTTGGGATCATAGATATGGCTTGTGAGATATGTATTATCTTCAGTAAAAGTATTATTTTTTTTTAGTTCTAATCTGTCCTCAAAGGCTATAAAATTTTATTCCACATTTCCATTTGGATTTCAATTATTTTTTAATGTTATTATAATTTCTGTTTATTGTATCTGCAATAGTGGTGGTGGCCACAGTGGTGCAGCGGTTAGCGTTGCTACCTCACAGCAAGAGGTTCTCTGGTTTAATCCTCGGCTAGGGTGCCTTCTGTGCGGAGTCTGCATGTCCTCCCTGTGGTCGTGTGGGTTTCTTCCAGGTGCTCCGGTTTCCTCCCACATCCCAAAGACATGCTGTAGGTTGATTGGGCACTCTAAATTGGCCCTAGGTGTGAGTGTGTGTGTGTGTGTGTGTGTGTGTGTGTGTGTGTGTGTGTGTGTGTGTGTGTGTGCCTTCAGTGGAAGGTTGGGAGCCGGGATGGCAACTAGACACCATAAAACTCCACTGCCAATCATGAGCAGACAAGGTGATCCGCTGTGGCGAACCCTAACTGGGAAAAGCTGAAAGAAGAAGAAGTTTCTGCAATAGTGGTACATAAAATAATGCCTAAATAATCAAAATTAGGTACTTGGTTGCCAATAATGTGATTTTTGCCAGTTTGTATTTTTTTCTTTTTATTTAAAAACAAGAATTTTGATTATTGTTTATTAAAGTGTAAGCCAGAGATTGAATAAAACTTTGTTGTTAATATATCTAACTAATTTAGAGTTGTTTTAGAATTAGATAAAGTGAATAATATGTCATCTGTTAATAACATTTTCTTAGAAGTATAATGACTATATATTTCTACACCTTTTATGTTTGGATCATTCCTTAATAACATGGCAAAAATTTCAATAGCTATCACATTTTAACCATGGAATAAAGGCATATTGCATTTTTGAGTTTCATAACAGATATGGTTTATTTCATTCTGGTTCAAACATGTATTAGAAACAATTACAAATAAGCCTCTGCTGTGTTTAATTCTAGCTAAGTGTTATCTTTCTGCTGTTAATGTGTAGCAAATATATTAGCATGTTTCTACTGGCTTTTTGCTGTAGGATTCAGTGAAACTATCAAATGTTTGCTTTATGTGCTTCACAGTTACATCAAGTAAGTTTGTAGTGCATCCCCATCTGGCTAAGTGCATTTTTTTTTCTCTGCTGCTAATCTCTAGTTTATATATTTGCATGTTTCTCCTTGCTTCTACTGAAGGTTTCAGTTATAGTACCTGATTTTATGTTTCATGAACAGCACAGTTACTACTTTAGTCAATTGTTAATAATATGAGACCATTCTGTTTGTGAAGAGAGTTTGGTCATTGCATGCTTTTTTACATACATGTTACAAACTCAACCTATTCTAAAGTGTTTAAACATCACATTTACAGGATGTATATTGTCTAGCAAAGAGTGGGAACTAATACCTATCCTTCTAAAAGATATAGGGGACTTGCAGACATTGGACCCAACCCAGTTTGGCTTCGTCAAGGGCAGATCATGCCTTTTGAACTTGGTCGACTTCTTCGAAACAGTCACCAAGGCCATTGATGAGGGAAAGACAGTCCATACAGCCTACCTTGACCTTGCAAAGGCTTTCAACACAATACCCCACTCGGGTATTGTAGAAAAACTTACCAGCTTAAATGTAATCCCATATGTCACAAGATGGGTTGCAAACTGGCTTAAGGACAGAACCCACAGGGTTAGAGTTGCTGGCGCTATGTCAGACTCCAAGCTGGTCACAAGTGGTGTCCCACAGGGCTCGGTCCTTGGCCCCCTATTGTTCGGCATCTACTTCTCAGACGTACAGGCCAACATGGGAGGACTTTGGCTGACAAAGTTTGCAGACGACTGCAAACTGGGCGCCATAGTGGAAAGTGCATCGGACACGGATATCCTTCAGAAGGGACTCACGGAAACAGATAGCTGGTGCCAGAGCCATGGCCTGAAGTTAAACGCCAAAAAATGTATAGTCATACCCTTCGGGAAAAACAAGGTAACCCCAAGCTAACATATAGGTGGCAATCCACTAAGCACAGAAGAGGTTATCAGGGACCTGGGGACCCAGGTTGACAGTGGCCTTTCTTTTGACACTCACGTTGCTAAAGTGGTTAGAAAGACCTTCTACATTGCCCATCTGATCATGAAGGGATTCACATCCAGATCTAGTGAGGTCATTGTTCCCTTGTACTCTTCACTTATCAGACCAATGATAGAGTACAATGCCCCATTCGGGATGCATCTCACCCAACATCTGCAGCAATTGGAGAGACCCCAAAAGTTCCTCACCAAAAGGATAAAGGGACTCCTGTCATATGCTGCCAGATTGAAGAAACTCCAGCTCTATTCAGTCGCATACCGTCTGCTCAGAGGTGACATGTGCCTGACATACAAGGCCATGTCCAACCCGGAATTAATGGACATGCTCCACCTCAAAAAATCCAAATCCACCAAAACCACTAGAGCAAGCGACTTAAACCTTAGCACGGATATAAATAGGATGTGCTGGAGGGATAGATTTATTACTCAGAGACTCCCTATGCTGTGGAATAAAATCCCGGTCCATGTGAGGCAGAGCACCTCGCTGGCTCTGTTCACGAGAAATCTTGACCTGTGGATGGGAGATCGTAGGTTTACCCTGGGAATCATCTCTGTCACTGCTGGACAGAGGCACAACAAACTAATGGGCACAGTATTTTTTCATATAAGGGATGGCGTAAGCCACAAAACTTTGGGCTAGGCTTATAAATGCCTTAGGGCAGATAGCCTAGTATAAACCTATGAACCTATGAACCTATAAAATCTGTAAACTTCCATCTCAGTAAACCCAAAATTGCATCCCAACACATATCTCTTATTACTTTGTCAATTTTGTCCTTCTAAACTGTGGAAGCCTCCGATTTTGTTTTTAGTAACTCCAAACATGCATACCTAGACATGTCTTCTGTTAGCTTCCTTATTTTCCTGTTTAAAGGAAATAAAGCAGAAATGCACAACTGTCAAATATAGTGCACTACTTATATTTGCCAAACACTACTTGATGTAGCAGATTATAGACAAATAGTACTTTATCTACCTAGTTCAACCATCAAACAATTCTAATTATTTAAATTTCTGTCTCTCTCTCTCCCAGTGTACCAAGTACATAGTATGTCTATTAATTGCTGCTGAAAAAAGTTAATATAATCTCACTAACAAAACTCGTACAGCTGAATTTCACCTCTAGTTTCAAAAGTTCAAAAGAAACAATACCTTCAGTTACAATCTATGTAAGGCAACTTCTAACACTCAAACTAAACCTAAAACTATCTTAGAGCTAAAAAAAATCTATGTTTCATTCTCTCAGTTTTCTGGGCTATTTTAGCATCTCAAAATCATGCTGACTACTTCTTACAGAATTTTAATATGTTTTCTGCAATATGGCTGTCAATGGGGCTTGGCATATCAATGTGATCTTATTTTTCTTCAAGCCTTTCTCTATCTGATAATCCATTTCAAGTCTGCTTTATACGAGACATGCTAGATATAAGGTGGTGTAGTCCCATTCCATTAACATATAATGGGATTAGAGTCAGTCACTGTCTTCTTTTATACTGTCTATAACAGGACTTCTTTTATTTCTTCAATGGACCTTATTTGTGTGTGTCTCAGAGCTTGTTTTATAGTAATACTAAGGAATTATACAGCTGCAACCAAAACAGTTTCTAAATTGCAGGCCTTTGTTCAAAGTATCTTTTTGTAGTCCAAGATGAATTGACAGCCCCTCCCCCCACACTTTGGTAAATGTGCTGATACTTTACTTCCAGAATTACAAGAAAAAATATTTTCTGACTTTTCTGTAAATGTCACAGACATCTTTGATACTAAATTAAAGTAATCTTAAAATGTAAACTAGTATAAACAATACACATTTAAACATTTAAAGCTTAGCATTTCAATACAATGATGCATTTTTATGTAAATTTGTCAAAAGAGGTGACAACTACCTTTATACCATTGACTGATCTAATTGCTCTGTTTTGATGTGAAAGGCATGACTACATTTGAAGCAGCTGTAAATCAGTGTAAGTTCTCTTCCTCTGCAATGAAGACAACTGAAAACAGTTTCATACCTCCCTTTGTTTATAGCAGCTCGTGTCCCTGACTACAAATTTCTGTGTCTGTGGTATGTCATGCAAGTGTAGACAAATTCCTCTGAAGCTTAGTTTAAGAAGTTATGCTTAATGGGTAGTCTTTCCCTTAATTTGATACAAGTGAGGAAATGAATGTTTTATAAAGTGCAATCAGGTTTCAGGTACCTACACAGTACTGGAATCATATAGTTGGGAGAAAGACAACCTAAGAGTTGTTAAACTGTAGGAGAAAGTGGAGTTTTCATTTAATTATTTCTAACCTACCACCTTTAAATGTTCCCTAAAAGAATACCTTACAAAATCTTGGACTTGCTCCTGTGCCAATCCTGGCTGAACTTACTCACTATACTTCACTCACCCCCCCCCCCCCCATTCAACCTAGATCACACTTTACAATCCTTTCCAGCCTTCTACTCCACTCCTTTTTGTTTTCCCCACTACCTTACTTAATTAATCTCCTTTCCTCTACCCCTTTCCTCCCTAATCCCCTAAGCTACCCGAAGACATCCTACCCTGCATTCTTCTTATAACCTCATTTTCTCTCCATCCTTCCTTCTATAGCCATAATATGAACACCATCTCTCATACTAAGACATAACTCAAAATTATCTTCTCTAATCATGTCTCAGGTCTCATTTACCACATACTAATCTAAGTAACAAATAACATCACTATTATATTTTTAGGTTCATAGGTTCATAGTTAGGTACTATGGGGCCTATATAAGCCTAGCCAAAAAAGCTCCCCGGCTTTCCTCACATATTGTCTTCAAATAATTTTTATTGTTTTTCCTTGCACTCTACTATGAAAAATATGTTCTATGTTCTCATTACAACATTTTTCACTCTTACGTTTTGTAGTTTAACATAATACTTTGTGATTTAAAATATTTGTACTTGATTTCTGAAATATCGTGATTGTGGAGCTTTTCTACCTGGGCCTATGCTGAAAATGGGCATGTTCTGGTCCAGTCAGACTTTCCCAGTAAACAAATATCGGTGTGGTATGTTTTTTCAGGCTTGTTTGGGGTTTACTTCTGGAAAGTACAGCAGCCACTATGTCACCATTTACATGTTTGTACAGTGTTTCTATGAATAATTCGACAGAGGCTGTTGTGAAATCTGGGTTGTGCGAGATATTGAATTTTGACAAATTGTCTCTTAATTGAATGTAGCTTGCTTTAGAGTAGTTTCTAACTGTAATAGGTTTTCCTGGGTTTTCCATGTTGATTTTTATTTTGGATGAGATAGCTTTATGATCTGAACTCAGCAGTGAGGATATAACATGGGGAGGGGGGTGCACTTTTCCATACTGATGAGAACAAAGCCCAGAATGTTTGAACTTCTGGTTGAAGTGTGCATTAACTGTCAATGGGCATTTGTGTTAATAAATTCCAGGAAATGTGCTTATACATTAGAGACGTTGTTTTTTCCCTGTCTATAGAGGGAAAATTAAAATATCCAGTGAGCAGAGTGTTTGGTTGGATGGAGAGTGCCTCCAGTAGGTCTATGTAAGTGTTGTAGGACTCTTGAGACATACAGGATGACCTACAGATTGCTAAGATATAGTAAGAGACTCTATCTAAGGCGATTTGCATATGGATAAAATCCAGGCTATCATCCTTAACCAACCATGTGGTATACTTGTTGCTAATGTAGAAAGGACACTTCCATCTTTAATCCCAGCCTGTGCAGGTGACGGTAAAAATATGTGGAACATGCCTCTCAACTGTATAGGTTTTCACAGAATATCTAAATGTCTGCCTCTTATTTATGGTCTATTCTTCTTAAAATCTGTCTCTTTCTGGCAAAGTGAACTGATGTCATTAAATAAAGACAAACAATTTAGTTTAAAACTTAACATCCTTCAGAAAATCCATGCTAATCCAAAACCTATTATTCTATCAACTTCCTAAGTTTGTAAGGACAATATTTAGAATCTGTTCCTATTTGTTCCCCCATCATTTTAGGCTTTGTCCAGATTTTTTGCTCTAAGAGGTTGAGAGGTTTGGTGTGGAAGGCACTGTAGCCCTGCATTGCTGGAGCGCTTTCTGCAGCTTAACCCATGTCTTGGTAATGGCACAGATGTCTATATTCTCCAGAGCAAGGAGTCTGTAGGGGGTGGAGTTTCTTGTTAAGCCTTCTAACATTGAGCAATAACACCTTTAGGTTCCTTTGGATTTTATTTGCTATGTCAATAGGTTTGTCACTTTTTCATTGGCTAAAAGGCTATAAGGGGATGGACAAGATTTTAGTCAAAATCCAGAAGACCAGGGAGGACAGGTATAGGACAACTTTGGCAGAGCAATGTGGTCCGTTGACCATGTCCTCTCAGGCAGAAAGTTATTGATCCCCTGACTGACACCAGATACTAAGCAAATTGTAAAGTCAATGACATTTTTTTCATAGTATGGTATCCTCAGTGAAAGCAGAATACTGCTCAATGCATGGCACATACCAGTCTCTGACACATGTTCATTAGAATCCATAATGTCTCTCTCTTCATATAATTCAGAGAGGTATGACTCAGGTCATTTATCCCACATGAACTATAAAAGAATCTTGTTGGTATCTTTGGTGCAATGACGTGTGAGTGTGTGTGTCTGTGTGTGTGTGTGTGTGTGTGTCTGTCACAGGTCATGGTTACAGATAAGGAACTGACTGAAATATTCTTCTTTCCCAGTCTGGTGAATGGGGCATTTGTGAATTGTACAATGGAGTGCCTTATGACAAGAGTCCTAGGTAAATTACCTAATGGGCTTTGTTTTCTGGGGTCTGTTGAGTGTAGTTATATATGTGGTGTTTGGTACTGCTTCTGATGTATGCTTTGGAAACTGCTGAGGATAGGCTGTTTGCATGTTTAGGATGTCTTTGAAGTTTGGTGATATTAATTTTTAGTGCCTCAGCATAAAATGGTCTATGTGTACGAATACTATTTGTGGTGAATGCAGTGTGTGTGTTCTTAACAACTTTCTTTGTATGTAAGATTTTTGCTTCCAAGGAAATTGTGTATGTACATTTCTTGCATACTGTGTTGATTTCTTTAAGGAGTAAACCACTGACTGTGACCATGAGACAATTGTTACATTGTCTCAGGATGCCCATATCAACCAAGCTGGCTACGGAGACATTCAGAAATTGCATATTCATGCTGCCTGGACCTTTATTCGGGTAAGCTATTAAGCTTTGAAGAGTGGATTTTACAGAGGTCTCCTAGGGTGGTCTCTTGTGTTTAGGGACTAGAGTTAAATAGTGCTAGGATTTGATATTAGATAGCACTAATACCATAACCTAGCACTATCTGAAGTGCAGGTTAGCTGCTCTGAGCTGAACTTTGTAGAATGAGTCACTAAATTGCAGGTTACAGTCCTAGTACTCAGAACAGACCACCACCTAAAGACATAGAATATCCAAGTCTTCTTAATGTAAATTTGCAAAAAGACTGCTTGACAATATATATTACCACATAACAGCTTAACAAATTATCCAAAAAAAAAAGTAAATTTCAAGTCAGAGCAATAACAAGCCAGTTTGAGAAAATGCAGTAATTTCAGCATTAAATACAGATAAATGCACAAATGAAAATTAGAAATGAGTACCAAAATAGCTTGTGGAAGTGCTTTTTATTACAGGTGTTCAGCGTGTGTCTAGATGGCATGTATTTATGTAATCTAAAAAATTACTTCAGAGGCTGAAGCTATGACATCAAGCGTTGCTAAGCTTTGTGGGAGTAAGCCAAGTCTCGCAAACAGGTCAAATTTACATAGACACTTAAAACAAAGGAAAATGGGTGGAGTTATTTAATTGGGGGCACAATTGCAGGAATACAGCAACTGGGCATAGGTCTAAACCTCTTAAGAGGCCAATGTGGAACATAGACCTTAACAATGTGTGACAAATGGTCAAAATGTGGAACACCGTATTTTTGCACTGTGCAAAACATGCCATTGCCATGGAGCATGGTAGAACATCTGTAAAACTCAGTAAGACACTTCTCAGATCCAAAACCTTTGTTTTATAATCTGAAATACCATAACCACACCATAAGTAAATGAAACAGTACTTTACAAAAATAAAATTCACATTTACTACATTTTCTAAACAGACATTACAAGTCACACAAATTATTTTAATTAGACCAAGTTAACAGTATCCTGTCTACTTTAAAGCATCTCATTACTATAAATAATTCACTTTTGACATCCATTCTGACATACCTCTCAACCTCTTAGTGCAAGAAATCTGGATAAAGCCCAAAGTAGTAGGGGGACTAGCAGCACAAAAACAGAGACACTTTAAATATTACACTTATAAACTTGGAAATATTGCTTGAACAGAATCTGTGTTGGCATACAACAGACATACTAGGGACAAGCAGCACAAAAATAGAGACACTAAATATTGCTCTTATAAACTTAGAAATATTGCTCTGATAAAGTTGGAAATATTGCTAGAATAACAGGATCTGTCTTGGCATACAACAGACATACTAGGGACAAGCAGCACAAAACTAGATACACTAAATATTGATCTTATAAACTTTGAAAGTTTCTAGCATACAGGTTCTCAGGGATAGTAATTATTGCAGAGATAACATTGCAGCTACATTTATAAAGCATGTACCTATCCCTATCCAAGTAGCACCAGCGGCTCAATATAATCCACAGACCTAGTCTCTATACAGCATGAAATTTAATCCAAAATGATGATCTGATCAGCCCTGGTTGTCCAGCAGGCAGCAACACAAACTTTAGCCTTCTAGTGACCATCTGACCAATCTTGATCCACCTAAGCAAGGCCCCTGAAGTCCCCTCAACTCAGCTTGTTGACTCCTCTCCTGGCTTCCGAGTCCCAGTCCCGACAAATTCAATCCACAGCAGAAAGTGATTGACTTGTATTGGGGAGCTCTCATTGGCTCATGTCCTCCTGAAACCTGTTACTTGATTGGCTCATACACAGCATTTGTGATTAGCTGTAAATGCAGTGTACGAGCCAATCAAAAACTGTAGAGCACAGCCAGTGCTGTGTAATGTGGAAGGGCAGCACAGCTATGCATTGGTTTGTATACCACAATGCTGATTGGCAGTAATTGAGGTACACAAACCAATCAGAATGCATGTAGTGGAGTCACAACTGTTCAATGCAGAGCAGCAGAACAGTGGCTTTGGCTTTGCTCGTCGTTAAATGCAGAGCGTTCTGCATAATCTGGAGCACTTGGATGCTCAGCAACTGGGTACCACCAAAATACAAAGTAACAAATTATACAATAACACTGCCAGTACAGGTTCAAGTAGCAAGTTACACAGTAGCCTGTTAGTACAGATTTTCAAAAGTACAGTTCTCATTAATCAGCAAACAGTATAATATCATGGTGCTTGAAAGTGATATAAAGAGTAAAAACTGGCAGATAAAGAAGTTAAAATGAAGTGCAAAACAGTAAGATAATTCTTTTATCGGCCAAAGATGGCATGCGATTTATTCAGGACCATCTCAGAGTGTGGCCAGAATGCTAAGCAGATGGGAGCTTTGTGAAAATGATGATTAGTGGCAAGGGAGGCTAGCTCAAGAGTGATTCTTGTATTCTTAGTGAGCTCTCAATATTATGATCTATGTAAAATAAAGGGTGGAAAAAGTACTTAATGAGCTTATACAAGTGACAATAGCAATCAAAGGGGGAGGTAGAGACTTCGGTAGTCAGATTACCATAAGGAGTGAAAGCTAGACACTAGCATTTAAAACAAAAGCACCAAAAGAGTGTGAAGGCTGAGGGAAAAAAATTCAACCTGATGCAACAAACCAGACAAATCAGATACTGCAGCTTGTCATCCACAATATATCAAGTCAGCTTGTGAGCCCTGGCAAAAAAATGTTTTGGCCCAGTGATACGTAGCCTTAATTAAACAAAGACCAGGATAGCATCCAAACAGTAAACAGGGCTGGTGCTAGCATTTTGGGGGCCCCCAGCAAGGTTCAAGTTGGGGGCCCTACTCATGAGAACATCAAGCGTGACCACATTGCCATTGCACCTCCTTCCCTGTCAAGCTCATCCAGCACAATTTAACCACTAGTGTCACTACATTCAGATCATTAAGAATTGATGTGCCAAGCCACAGACTGGCATTTAGTACCAAGGTTACATTACAATAAACTTCTGTACTACAGTATGGTAGCTACTCACAGGTACACACATTGACTGACACTTAATACCAGTGTTGCATTAAGACAACCCCCTGTACCACAGCAAGGTAGCTACTCACAAATGCTCACACACTGACTAGCATTTAGTGCCAATGTTACAATCCTGAAAAAACCCTGTACCACAGCAAGGTAGCGACTCACAGGTGCACACGACAAGGTAGCAACTCACAGGTGCACACACTGACTGCCATTGAGTACTAGTGTGACATTATGAAACCCCTATACCACAGCAAGGTTGCCACTCACAGATGCAGACACTGACTGCATACTCAACTGCCCATATTTTCAAAGAATGTCCAGATGTGACTCTTGTTTGGTCTGTTCCTCAATTTAGAGTTTTCTGGATTTTTTTGTGGCAAATCATTGATGACTGAATTCATTAAATGACAGGCATTTCAGTTTAACTTCATATACCCTTCAGGACATGCATGGTAAGACCTTTTATTCTAACATTTTCAGTTTATAAGGCCAATATTTAAAATTTGCCCAGCTCTTTGGGGCTGGAACCCCATTATCTGTGGCTTTGTCCAGATTTTGTGCCATGAGATAAAGAGCTACAGCTGGCATTTAGTAGCAATGTTGTTTCATTATGACAAGCCTTTGTACTGCATCAAGGTAGCCAGTCCCAAAGAGGTACACAAAGACACCTACACTGACTTCCCAAAGACACCCACACTGACTGGCATTTAGTAGCAATGTTGTTACATTACTACAAGCCTCTGCACCGCATCATGGTAGCCAGTCCCAAAGAGGTACACAAAGACACCTACACTGACTCCCTAAAGACACCCACACTGACTGGCATTTAGTAGCAATGTTGTGACATTATGACAAGCCTCTGTACCGCATCAAGGTAGCCAGTCCCACAGAGGTACACAAAGACAGAGACACAGACTCCCACACACACAGAGACACACACAGAGAGACACAGACTCCCACACACAGAGACACACACACAGAGACACAGACTCCCACACACAGAGAGACACACACAGAGAGACACAGACTCCCACACACAGAGAGACACACACAGAGAGACACAGACTCCCACACACAGAGAGACACGCACACAGACTCCCACAGACAGAGAGACACACACAGAGAGACAGACTCCCACACACACAGAGACACAGACTTCAACACAGAGAGACACACACACACAGAGACAGACTCCCACACACACAGAGACACACACAGAGAGACACAAACACCCACACACAGAGAGACACACATACAGAGACACAGAGAGACACATACAGAGAGACACAGACTCCCACACAGAGACACAGACAGAGAGAGACAGACACAGACAGACACAGGCAGACACACACAGACAGACACACACAGACAGACAGACACACACATGATAAAGACTGCACTACAGCAAGACTGAACATTAACACCCACACAATTACTGACATGCAGAAAAGTCACACTGCAGATGTACACAACACAGCTATGGGACACAGAAAAGACTATGGACAACATACAAGGGAAAGCCATGGGGATTAGAGCCTGAGGCAGACTCAAACCCAAACAAACCCAAAGGAAAGCCATGGGGATTACAGAGCCTGAGGCAGACTGAAACCCATGCACAAGAGAGTAATGGGGATTAGTAAGTCTGACAGGCAGACTCAAACCCAGAGAGAAACAGGTGAAGACCAAAGTGGCATTCATCTTCCATATGCATTTACCTCTTCAGCTTCTGACTGCTGCCACTTGTCTGTTCTTCCTTTGCATCTGTCCTACCATCCTGACGAGTCCTACCACTACCCTGCCACTCCACATGAGTCCTTCTGCTCCCAACAAGTCCTGCCACTCCCAAGTCCAGCTGCTCTTAGCTGCGTTTGCCTAACATCCTACTATCTCCATCCTCATGGTCCTACCTGTTGGATGTATGCAAACAAAAAGTGAATACACAGCATACAAGCCACACTAAAGTACTACCTGAAATTGCTGCCTGACAGCATTATAAAAGATTACTGGAAAGGAAATATGAGCATATACCTAATCTACAGTTTTACTGGGATCTTATGAATTTTCTTCCGGACAAAGTCTTCAATGAGGCTGCCATGTGATACACTTCATCCCACTTCATGCTCAATTGAGAGCACAGCTAAGCCTGAAAGTCTCTCCTGACTCATTGACGAATGCAGGTATGTCTTTATGAGTTTCAGCTTAGAAAAGCTGTGTTCTGCAGTAGCCACTGTAATGGGTGCAGTCAAATAAATGCGCAGTGAAACATAAGTATTTATATATATATGTCTTGTAAGTGGTTGTGAATAAGGAAATTTAACACAGTCAGTGGTGATGATTCATTATCAATCATTCGAGAAAGGCTTTTAAGTTCGTGTCCAAGGTCAGAGTCATCAATATCACAGTGGCCACTTATTCTGTCAGTCAGTTGTTCTTTCAGAGCCTTGCAGTGTTGCAGCAGTGTGTCTTCTGCAACATCACTCAAGGCTTTAATATTTGATAAAAATCCAAAGGCCTTATCAAACTCGGAAAGTTGCTGAAACCGGTCAGTAAACTATTGGAATGTTGTGTCCAGCAGCACATTGAAGAACTCTACATGTAATTTTACTGCTGGATCCTGTACGGTCTCATCTTCTCCTTCATAGTCAAAGAACCGTTTTACTTTCCTCCGTCTCTTTTCTTGAAATGTGGTGCCAACATCCAGTTCTTCCACTATCTTGGAGGCTTCGCCCATGGCATGTTGAAATCCCGTTTCTCTGTAATTCTTTAGCAGGTCCATAGTGGATGCCAGCACTTTGACACATGTTGAAATATCAACAGATGGACTCTGCAGAACTTTGCTTGCATGATTTACCTCTGTCAGCACATCATACCAGACCACTAAACATACAATGAACTGGTATGACATAAGTTCTGAGCACAGTCCTCTTGCTTGTTGATATGCTGCAGCATCATTTGTACGTACTGCTTGCCCTATCTCCTGTAATGCCTCGATGACTCCCTTCAACTGAAATCTTACTGCCTTGACAGAGTCTATCCTGCATTCCCAGCGAGTCTCTGACAGTGGCTTCACAGTGACATTTGTGTGCCGTTTTAAGATCTGCCATCGGCTTGTTGATGCTGAACAGAGTACGTAAATGTTCTGCAGACATCCAAAGAATGACACTGCCTGTACTGATGAATGTGCTCCATCACTAACTATAAGATTTAAATTATGGCAGGCACACGGCACATAAAAAGCCCTTGAATTCATCTGTTTTATCCGGGCCTGCAGTCCAGCGCATTTCCCCTTCATGTTGCTGCCATTGTCGTATGTTTGTCCTCGACAGTCATTAATGTCCAGTTGATGATTTTGAAGAGTCTGAAGAAGAGTTCTGTCAGTCCTGTCCCAGTTGTGTCATTCACAGGCACAAATCCCAGAAAATGCTCCTCAACTGTGGCTGCAGTCTGTGAAATATCCACATACCGAACTACTACAGTCATTTGCTGTTGATTGCTGATGTCTGGTGTGCAATCAAGAATCACAGAAAAGTACATAGTGTCCTTCACCTTCCCTGCAATGATCCTTAAAATAGCATTTGCAATCAACTGGATGACTTCATTCTGTATGTCCTTCCCAAGATGGTGATCCATTATCTCTATTACGAATATGACGCAAATGTTCAGCCATGACAGGGTCAAACTGCGACAAAAGTTGCACTTGACCTAAGAAGTTGTCACTGCCATAGGTGTCCAGGGCATCAGTTGTACCACGGAATGCCATGTTCCATTCTGCCACGTACTGGACAACAGCAATAATGCGTTCTAACACACCACGCCAGTGAGTTATCTCCTTTTCAACCCCTTCTTGTCTCTTATCATCCATAGTCTGCCTACTCTTTATTCTGTTGTCCAGTTCCTTCCACTTCACCATGCATGCCATAGGCTCTGGTGCTCGGTCATGGCTGTGTAAAGCTTTGGACATCTCTCTCCATGCTTTGTAACCACCTGACCTGAGAAGATGGTTAGAATGTCCAAACAATTTGCATGGAAAGCAAAACAGTGCATCCTTTGAGACCGAATATGTCAGCCAAGTGCGTTTTGCTCTCACTCCATTAGCAGCACATGGAAGTAGTTCTCAGATGTAAATCTTCTTTTCTGCTCATTGACTGGGAACTGTGGTAACACCACTTGCACAGGTCCATGCTGATTGGCAACTACCCTAAACTCATCCCTAATCAAGTCTGGCCAAGTCCCTAGATCCTCCAAAGATGTACCTGACACTCCCTGCAAGTCATAGGCCACATCTGTCACTACGGAAGTATGGGCTCCTTCTGTATCAAAGTCTGGTGATCCAGGCAACACCTTAGGTGAATCTGCATTTGCTGCCATGCTTTCACCCATGGTAATGGCTGTAGGTCCACAGGATGTTTGGCCTGTGGTGTGGCCGCAAGAGAGTGGTCACTTTCTAGTGAAAGGATGCTGACTCACAGTGGTCACACTGTAATGCAGAACCACTGTGTTGTCCTGAAGGCAGACTTTTTCCTGAATCTCCTCTCTCCGATGAGTCACAGAAAAATTTCAATATAGAGCCCTGTCTCTTTGCATCCTCATTCCTCTGCTGCTGAAGCTTTCTTTTTGCTGCTCCTGACAAATATGTACGCTTAATCTCTAACTGGGAATGGAAGAGAATCAGAATTACTACACATGCAGAGTCCTTTTGTCATACTGTTATTAAAAATGCTTAATGACTTGCATTGACAGTCACTATTGCACTGCAGGCAGAAAGACTAACTGGTAGGCACAAACAAGTAATGAGAGGCCCAGGTTACAGTTTCATGTTAAATATCTAACACTAGAGGTGAACTTCAGCTTTTACTATACAATTCTTCCCCTGTCACCCCCCTAAACATGCAAAGAGGCCACAAATGATGCAAACAATCAATATTACAAGCTCTCAGACTAAAGTCTGAAAGAACCAATGACTAGGAGAGGCAGAAGTTTGAAGGGGAACACACCAAACTGAGGCAAGACAAATGTTACGGTACAGTACAGACTACACATGCCCACTACCGCTCAATCTCTTAGCAGACTTGAACAAATCAAAATCATTGGTTGAACAAAGGAGTGAAACCATGGATTTGCGAGAAAACTTCATTTGTGAGGGATGAAGAAGTGGCACACAGACTGGAAGACTGACATTCCCAAAACCCATCTTAGCACAGGATCCATGTACAAAAGCATAAATCCAAGGAATGTACCATGCATTATGTGGAGGGTATGAAACAAGAAGTCCATTTCTGTTAGTAGCCTCAGCCATCTGCATTGTGCTATGCAATCATTTTGAGAGAGAACAGGCTAAAAACCAAAAACCTCTGGACACAATTCTCACAGACCCCATCAACCTCCTAAAACTGTCAACTTAATTCAGATAGCCAAAAAACTTGGATAGCAGAGCAGTGTTTGCTGTAGTATGCATTAAAGACATCAGTACATTCTGTGGAATTCTTAGCCCCCCACCCCATCTCGGCACAATTTTGGATGAAGTGAAAACAAAATTACCAATGTGCTTATACAGTCTGTGACCCCCCCATTACAAAAAAAACCTCCAGGCAAACAATGGACACTGCAACATTCTCATAGGCCCTAACCACACTCCCAAACTTTCAATACTATAGCTATGGATCATAAAAATAAGTCATTGCAACAAGGCATATCAAGGACAGTTAGACAGCATTATGAACAGATAGCAAAACAGTGTTTGCATTAGCAGGCATTAGGATATCTGTACATTCTGTGGAATTCTTAATGCCCCCCTCCCCAAGTCTAGGCAGAATTCTGGATGAAGTGAAAACAAAAAGGCATAGCATAAACAATGTGCTTACAGTCTGTGACCCCCTATTAAAAATACTCCAAGCAAACAATGGACACTGCAACATTCTCACAGGCCCTAACCACACTCCAAACCTTTCAACACAATAAGTACGGACAACGAAAAAGTTAAGCCATTGCATCAGTAGTACATTGTTGGTAAACACAATAGTAGCGTAACAGGGTTTGCATTAGTATACATTAGTATACACCTTCTGCAACATTCCCACAGCTGCTAACTACCCTCCTGACATTAGGCATGGTAAATAATGCACAAGTCCTCTCAACCTCCAAAGAGCATAATTCAACCAGCCAATAATAACTGCAGAACAAGGCATAACATCAGGGATAGTTAAACAGTACTATAAACCTAGACAGCTGAACAGTGTTTACATTAGCATGTATTAAGATATCAGGCCCCATCAACCTCCAAATAGCATAATTCAAACAGCCAAAAATAACTGCAGAACAAGCTGTAACATATGGGATATTTAAACTGCACTATAAACCTAGACAGCAGAACAGTGCTAATGCATTAAGATATCAGTACATTCTGTGGAATTCTCACACCCCCCCCCACCAACCGATGCACAATAATCCTGGATAAAGTGAAAACCAAAAACATAGGCGTAGCATTAACAATGTGCTTATAGTGTGTGTGGCCCCACATTAAAAAACTTCAGGAAAACATTTAACACTGCAACATTCTCACAGCCACTAACTACTCTCCCAACATTGGGCTTTTTAAACAACGTACAGGTGCCAGCATATTCCAAATTACATAATCCAAACAGCCAAAAATAACTCAGAACAAGCTGCAACACTAGGGATATTTAAACAGTACTATGACCCTCGACAGAACAGTATTTGTATTAGCATGCATTAAGATATCAGTACATTCTGCAGAATCCTCCCCAGCCAATGTACAATAATCCTGGATAAAGTGAAAACCAAAAACATAGGCATAACATTAACAATGTCCTTATACAGCACATGGCCCCCATTAAAAAGGCTCCAGTCAAACACTGAACACTGCAACATTCTCACAGGCCCTAACCACACTCCCAAACTTTCAACACATTAACTACGGACAACGAAAAAGTTGCAGTCATTGCATCAGTGAGTAGAATATTGCAGTTATATGCAATAGTAGTGTAACAAGGCTTGCATTAGTATACATTCAAAACATCTATGCCTTCAGCAGCAACATTCTCACAACTGCAAACTACCCTCCCAACATTATGCATTTTAAGCAACGTACATGCCCCATCAACCTCCTAACCTCTCAGCACAATTCAAACAGCCAAAAAAAATGCAGAACAAGGTGTAACATCAGGGATAGTGTAAACCAGTACTATAAACCTAGATAGCAGAACAGTGTTTAACAAATGTGTAAAAAAACTCAAAACCTACTGCAAATTCAGTTGACAATCTAGCAACAGTTTCAAAAAATAGCAGTCGAAGCCAGTTCTTATCCTGGATACTTAAAAGATCCATTACTGAGCAGTACACATCCCAACCATCTGGAAAATATACATTATACCCTTGCACAAAGGTGGAAGCTTGAGCGATCTTAAATTATAGGCCAAGAGCAATTCTTCCCCCACTACCTAAACTCCTAGAGGAAAGCATTCATTCTCAACCAATAATTTACTTGCCAAATCCCAACACAGTTTCAGGCCTCATGCTGCAACTGCCTTCCTCATTTATAATAACACAATTTACAAATGATGGTATCTGGCTTTCTCAATTTGTTAAAGGCCTTTGTCAGAGTCTCTTAAACTACTAACTACTCTCACCAACTTTAATCAGATCCCCCTAGCCCTCCACTGGCTCCAAAGCTACCAAAAAGATCATAAACAGCCATAAAATGTTTTCAGTATCTACCCCCCTCTACTTCCACTCACATTAGCAGTCTCACAAGGCTATAACTTTATCCACTTCAATTTAGTGGATTATCAACCTCAATACCGCCACATCCCTAGCACTCACAATCCAATATGCTGACATCGATACACTTGTGTTACATTTACCATGGAACAGGTAATGTCCCAACCCAGGCTGAAATAAGCTAATCTTCACCACTTACCCCATACGCCTAAGACTATTGACTTAGGTGGGCAGTCTTGTGAGATGCTGCTGTCTATCCCTGCTCTAGCCAACTACAATATCCTTCTCTGTCCCATTATTTATCTCCCCTCCTTTTCGTCACGCATATCCCATTCTCTCTACCATTTACATATACAGCATAGATACTGCCAAAACAAAATCCTCTTGCTCCAAATAACTAACTTATACCCTCTCCTAACCAATGGGCAATCAAAATTAAATGTATGTTACACTTCACTTTCCCTTATGTTGTCCCTCATATAAACAGATAAACCAAATTATTTTACATATTTCTAGCATATGTACTAAAAAGCATTTCTCCCTGGGCATCCACTGAAAATGGGCTTTATCCCAGACTATCCAGAAAACAAATGTAAAATAAGTAAAGTAAAACTGGTATAACCACAGCCCCTCACCCCCCCATCCTCTTACCACCAGCGCACGGACATAAAACAAAACTGGTACAACCATAACCTGACCCCCCCACCCTCTTAGCACAAAACCAAAATAAAACTAATACAACCACAGCCCCAAAATAAAACTGGTACCACTACAGTCCTCACCCCCCAAACCTCTTAGCACAAAAACTGTACACAAAACCAAAATAAAACTAATGCAACCACAGCCCACACTCCCCCAAACCTCTTAGCACAAGAAATATGCACAAAAACAATCACCCACCCCCACAAAAAATAAAGTTAAAACTAAACCCAAAGACTTACCTTTTTTGCTTTCCACAGAAGGCTGCTTCCAATACTCTGCTCCCTCTTCACGACTGAAGGCTCACCTGCTCTGCTTGCCTTCCTCAGACCACTCAGTCCCTTTGAAGTTGCCCTTAAAAGGACAGCTTGTCAGACCTTTTCAGAAGTTGCCCTTAGAAGGACAGTTTAAAAAGAGTAGAATCCAAAGACCATGACCTCTGCAAAGGCTTGATCCACCACTGATTCGTTCCTGCTGTTGGTCCTCATGCTGGTCCAAACCCCGCTCGATCACTCTGCTGCTGGTAAGGAACACTCCTCTGTTGAAAAACAAGAGAAGTGATCCTTATTAGCTGCAGGTGCCTTTTTAAAGGCAGCTTGTGCAGGAAGTGATTTGCAAGGACCAATCAGGTCCTTGCTTCATCACATCCTACTTAAAAAAAAAAAACAACAAAAAAAAAACAAGGACTTAGTTCGCAGGCTGCTGCAGCCAATCAGATCCCTTGTTTCAGTGAGTGAACCTGACTGAGTGCAGCTTGCCAGCGAATCAAAAAAAAAAAAAAAAAAACAGAAACACAGTTTGAATTTTCACGATGACGGAGCTAGACTATGTGGACGTCCACGAGGAGCCAAGCCAAAGCAAATTAACGCCGGTCGGATCATTGGAGTAACCCCTGGATGCTGGATAGGGGCCCTCATTTGCGGGGAAATAATCGGGGGCTCCCCGTGGCCGCGGGTTTCGCCAGTGCCTAATGCCGGCTATGCAGTAAAACAGATCTATGCAAGAGCTTTTACAAAACAGCCAAGGTCCCACCAAGGCTGATAATAAATTCTATGGCCTCTTGTTAACATTACTATGGCCTCTTGTTAACATTACTATCTCAGCTAAATAATAAAAAGTAGTTTCCTTACAAAAAATTCAAGCTGATGTAAGAAGCCAAACAAATGAAATGTTACAGCTTCACCTACTTCTTCTCCTCCAAATAGAAATGTAATTGCATTCTCCCTACCTAGAACTCTTTAACAAAAGCCCCTGGAAGGGTATCCTCCTGAGTTCCTAAGCACCTTATAGCTGGCTATAACCTGCTATAGCTAATTCCCATACGATCTCTCACACTCTGTAATTATTACAAATAGCTTTTGATGTTTGACTTTAATTGTGTGAATTGGTTAAAATGTATCTAAATGATATTTTTCCACTATGGGCAATATTGCTCATGCTTTGTATTATTTGATATGAATTTGCACTTGTACTTTTATTTTTATTCGACTGCTACCTTTACTGTAATCTGTTTCATGGAGCTTTTTTTCCTGGGCCTCTACTAAAAACAGGCTCTCTGGACACAGTGGACTTCCTCGGTAATCAAACTGGAAACAAATAAATAAATAATAAGATTGTTGCCCACGGTGTGTTAGTCAAGCATGTGAGCCAAAATGGCAAGGAAAATGTTTTGGCCCAGTTTTATCTATTAATATATATATATATATATATATATATATATATATATATATATATATATATAGATATATAGATATATATATGTGTGTGTGTGTGTGTGTGTGTGTGTGTATATGTGTGTGTGTGTGTGTGTGTGTGTGTGTGTGTGTGTGTATATAAAGACATGCAATCAGTAAAACAGATCTGTATAACCCAGAAAAAAAAACAAAAATCAGTGTGGTGAGTTTGGCATAATAATTAAGGTCTTTGCCTCATAGAAACATGGTACATGGTTTGATTCTGAGTGTATGTTAAGCAGAGATCACCTCTGAGTAGACGATATGCCACAGAGTATAGCTGGAGTTTTTTTAGACGGTCTGCATAGGGCATCTGCTTTACGCCTGGGATTCTTTTAGTGAGGTATTTCTGCGGCCTTTCCAGCTGTTGCAGAAGTCTTGTGAGGTACATACCAAACTGGGTGTTGTACTCTATAATGGGTCTAATGAGGGATGAGTACAGTGGGACAATGACCTTTTTTTTTTTTCTGGATGAAAAGACCTTAGTAATGAGGTGATCCACATAGAAGGATTTCCTGACTGTTGTGGCGATGGTTATCGAAGATGAGACCACTGTCCACCAGTGTCCCTAAGCCTCTCATCACACTTTTGATGTTTAGTGTACTGCCACCTATGTGGTAATTCATGGGTACATGTTTTTTTTGCTAAGGGGAAACTCTCAGCTAAAGAACAAAAAGCAGTTTATGTACAGAAAATTCAAGCCGATGTAAGAAGCCAGGCAAATTAGAAAACCACAGCTTGTTGTCCATGGTATATCAGGTCAGCATGTGAGCTTAGGTGGATGTAAAATGTACTGAAAATAATAAAATAAATTCCCTGATGTCCTGGCTAAATTTCCTCTAAGTAGTATGAATACCACCTCACTTCTCCATTGAAAAGAGACCTCTAATCCAGTGGGACTAATCCAGTCAACAAAAGATAAATAAACTGACAACAGAAAAAGTATTCTACAAAACAACTGCCTCTGTAGCATGGCATGCTCTACAGACAATGTGAAAAGCTAGCAAACTAACTCTTTTTCCAAACCACTTGAAAGCTCAGTTCATTAGCAAATATAAAAACAATTATTATAGGGAACCAGGTTAGATAATAAATTTGTGTATAAGCTGTCCTACTAAAAATCACACTGTACTCAGCCATGTGCATCCCTAATGATACTCTGAGAGTGGGTAAGCATGTAATTGAATAGCATTACCATTCTTTCACACAATGTATGTAAAAATAGAACTATAGCTGTTACTGAACTGTAGATGTTGGTTATTTATTTATTTTATTTTATATTTGTCTACTGGGGAAGTCTGACTGGGCAGGGCTGCCCATTTTCAACGGAGGCCTGGGGAGAAAAGCTCCACACAAATACATCAATGTAAAATACACATGTAACAATTCAGAAAAGAAAAATATTTAGAAAATAACATTCAAAATTGTCAAAGAACCTCACATGAGGATTAGTTGTGTTGTCAAAGAACCTCACATGAGGATTAGTTGTGTTGTCAAAGAACCTCACATGAGGATTAGTTGTGCAAGTAAAGTTCAGAGTATGCTAGACATGCTGTGCATATAAACGTAATAAATAATTACTGCACAGACAATACTATAAAGGTGATGTGAAGAATATGTTCAGAATGCGCATACAGTGCTGAACGTAACAAAATTATGTAGAAGAAATTACTTCTAAAACAATTAAAAAGGAATTTACTGAGTTTGAAATTAAAAAAGGACACTACTACAAATGTATACCAGCTATATAAGAATATAGTGGCCTTGGATGAGTTAGCCAGGATTATTATGTAAGCAAAATGTAGATAGTGGTTTGAAATATAGCTCAGAAGGTGATCTCTTTCGCAACTATTTGATTCAAAAAGTTATTACTGCCTCTTGAACCATATTTGGCTGAAATTGTTCCTTATACCAGTTATTATCTAATTAACAAAGTCAAATAAATAAATACAAAGCATATAAATATTGGACAGAGCGAACAATTTGTTTTATAAACCAAAAAAAAAAAAAATTACGTACTTTAAAGTTCATCTAGATAAAAGAAAGAGAAGTGGGTGAAGTGAAGTTAAAATGATGACGAACCAGAATATTACACTTTAGTCTTAAAGAAAATCTCCAGCCAAAAAAATGGAATATATATATATATATATATATATATATATATATATATATATATATATATTTTTTTTTTTGTGGGGTCTACTTTACATAATCAGACCACACTTCGACAAAATAATTTTCATAGAGATGAAAAAAGTGAATGTTCAATAAAGCAAATATTAACATCAGCGAAAAATTGCTAAGGGAAAGGAAGCAGATGGCCAAGGGGCCCTTTTCCCCATTGTAGAGCAATTTTGGAGTTGGTATATAAATATATTTAGGGGAGTGTGGGGGGGGTGCTGCAAAAATAAATCTCATGGCCAAGTTTAACATTTCTTCAATTAAAAAGAATGGCTCTGTTAAGTGTTCAAATCTATATTTCTTAAAACAATCCTGGACTCCTCCCAACACTCTTGCTAGGCATGAAAATTGTCCACTGTTCACATTTACTGGTAATTGACAGCTGTCACTTCAAAAGGCTTGTAAGGCAAAGCTACACATCTTAAAACATTTGAGGGATATAAGAAATAAAAAGATAGAGAGCCCTTTAGCTCTACATTTCTGGGAATTTCATAAGGGTAATAGTGACAGCTTAAAAGCTACTATTTTACAACAGGTAGCTAAAACAGAACCTGATGAGTTAGTTGTGGGAAGATTACTTTTAAAAAAGGAAACAGTTTTCATTTTAAAATATGACACTTTATTACCTAGAGGTTTGAATACAGAATGTAGTTGGAAGAATGTTATTTAGTTTTTAGGTGCATATTAATTTTATTGATTAATTGATTAATTATGTAATTGAATGATTTTTGTGACTATATAAAGTGTGTTTCAGTGCTGATAGTTTACTCCTTGAAGGCTTACTGTGGCCGAGGCACTAGAGAGTGAAGTTAATAAACCTGCTTTTGGATCCTGTGCTGACTTTGGTTGTTTTTGCTGTTTTGCTGGGTTCATTGTTGTTGCTGCTGCCTTTTCCATGGCCAGTGATCCTGCATTAAATGTACTGAGGATTTTTAGAGAAGAAAATTCTGGTTCTTCTCAAAGGACATTGGATGGATTTTTCAATACTAATTCAGAACGTAATTATGATCGTCCAGGGAGGACTGCAGTTACCGAGAATGTAGTGGATATTCCAACATGGGAGCGCTTCCTCGCTGAAACTAGGAGCAAACGCTCAAGTAATCCTTTTGCGAATATTGGTAAGCGCTCCTTGGACTTCACTACAGAAGTGAAATCTATTATCTCTAAACTTACCAATTTAATGCATAAAGAAACAGCAACATATTACAATGTGAACAGTTTATCTAGATATCTTGAACTAGACATTATTCCCAGAGGTCTTAGAGCAATCAAATTCCCATCTGAACCGTTCATTTCTTCTTGTCAAATAGACAAATCTTTTCAGACTAGATGGGAATGTGCGGCACATCAATGCTCTAGGGAATGGATAAAAATCCAAATAGAAAGGGACAATATTAAATTAGTAAACTTGAAAAAAGATATCAATGCAGTCTGTAATAACTTGGTTACTTTGTTAGATCGTAATAGACTGGATGTCTGTTTCAGAGACATTCAAGATAAAGTTAACATCTTAGAGAAGAAAATAATTGATCAAAAGATGCATAAACTTCAAAGGGACTTGAGAGACTTTGATAAGGGTAATGTGTATCTTTTTCGTAATAATCAACGTACTCGTCCTCTGGCTCAGCCATCCAATCAGAGTTCAGATAATAGACAGAGACTTGCCAGTACTTCCAGCGTTAATACACCCAATCAGATTTCAGATAGATGCATTAACGATGTAGAGGCCAATGAATTTCCAGGCCTGCCCTCTCCAGCGAATCGCCAGTTTTTTCCAGATCATTTTCGGAACTTTGATAACGTACAATCACGCAAAAGAGGATTTGGCGAACAGGAATACTACAGAAATCGGCCTCAGCGCCCTTGAAGAGACAATAAAAGAACCAGATGGTATTGAATTTAATTTGTTAACAAATAATGTAGTTAATCTATCTGGCTGTGACATTTCTGAGCATATCTTGTCTGTTTTAAATTGTGGTCTTAAATTTGTACCCACGGTGCTTCCGAAATTGTATGAATGTAAAATTGAGTTGTATAGCTTCATTAGGAAGCTTCATATGTGGTACTATTTTAATGTTCTAGTGCCTAGGAATGTTATTGCTAATAGTTTAAGTTCTGATTATTCTAATTCAGACATAGATGAGTCGTTTGTTTCGTGTGACAGCGAAGTGCAAGAACAGAGGTATATTGATACCTCGGGTGTTAATATGAACAGCACTTTTATGCCTCCGTTTAGCCATGAAGGTATCAAGAAACTATATGCGATGTTAGAATTTGAATTAGAGTATCACTTAAACCATTTTGACAAGAGTCTAATTGAATATAATCTGTCTAAACTTGAATGGTTGGAACTGAAGAAATTTTCACAACAAAGTGAATTGGTTATAAAGCCATCTGATAAGGGCAACAGAATAATAATTATGCATAATACTCAGTATTTTAAAATGTGTTGGGATTTATTGAGTGACAGAACAGTTTATAGTATAGTTCATCAGGATGTCATTGAACAAGCAAAGGTTAAATACATTAGTTTAATTCACAAGGGCCTTCGTTTAGGATTTTGGTCTGATAAGGATGTGAAAGGGAAATTTAGTTTAAATGATACTGGACCAGCATATTTTTATTGCCTCCCTAAAATACACAAAGACTCTGAAAATCCACCAGGCAGACCAATTGTGTCTGCAAGGAAATATTTTTTGCACAACTTAGGTGTAGTATTACATAAAGTGTTGTTAAAAGAAGCTGTTTGTCTTCCTTCTTATATTAAAGACTCTTTTGACTTTTTGGATAAAATAAAGTCAGTAATGTGAAAAAAAAAATATGTTCTGGATTACGTTAGACGTTAAGAGCCTTTATACAAACATCCAAGACAAATTTGGCTTAGAGGCGCTATATAAAACTATGGGAGATAAGCCATTAACTCATTATGTACTTGATTTGGTACAATTTTGTTTAGAAAAGAATTATTTCTGTTTTGACAATTTGATTTTTCAACAGAAACAGGGAACAGCAATGGGTGCTCCCTTTGCACCTATGCATGCAAATATTTTCATGGGTCTTGTGGAAAGAGAATGTATTTATAACAATGAATTTGTACAAAAATATGTTAAAATGTATTACAGATTTATTGATGATCTCATATTTTTATGTGAAGGAGGGCAGAACTATATACATAATTTTGTACAAGAGATTCAACAAAAAAGATTTAAGATATGTTTTGATGGGTTACAATGTGGACAAATAGTTAACTTTTTAGATGTAAATGTACAGGGTATTGAGGGTCAACCCATTCTAACTAGTTTACATAGGAAATTTGGAGAGCCACATGATTTTTTGAAAGCTGAGAGCTGTCATCCCTCTCATGTCATTAATGCTTTACCATATGGGGAATTCTTAAGGATTTCACGTTTATGTAATACTGATGAGGAATTCTTTAAAGAAGTTCAAGAAACTAAGAAGATGTTTTTGAGAAGAAATTATGATAAAAATTTAGTGGAAGATGATATTGATAAAATTGTTAAACTAAGATATGATAGATTTAATAAACAAAAAAATAGAGGTATATTCATATCTGATAGAAATATTAACTTTGTAGATAATTTATTTGTAGTGTCTAAGTATAATATTTGTAGTAATATGATTAAATCAAATATATTACATTTTTGGGAATTTTTAGATAATTTTGATGAATTAAAAAATTTAAAGACTAAGAAATTAATTTTTTCTTATACAAGAGGCAAAAGTATTAAAGATTTGGTTGTACGGACCAGGTTCTCTAAATCAGTGGTGAAAATACCAACTCAGTTAACTACTTTAGGTACATTTCCATGTGGAAAATGTCAAGCTTGTCCACATATACATAGAGCTTTTTTTAATATTAATAATAAATATTTTAACTTAGCGGGCTTATATAATTGTAGAACTAATAGGGTAGTTTATGCCCTCAAATGCGGTTGTAATAAATTCTACATCGGCCAAACTAAGAGAATGTTTAAAGTTAGACTCTTAGAACATTTGAGGGATATAAGAAATAAAAAGATAGAGTGCCCTTTAGCTCTACATTTCTGGGAATTTCATAATGGTAATAGTGACAGCTTAAAAGCTACTATTTTACAACAGGTAGCTAAAACAGAACCTGATGAGTTAGTTGTGGGAAGATTACTTTTAAAAAAGGAAACTGTTTTCATTTTAAAATATGACACTTTATTACCTAGAGGTTTGAATACAGAATGTAGTTGGAAGAATGTTATTTAGTTTTAAGGTGCATATTAATTTTATTGATTAATTGATTAATTATGTAATTGAATGATTTTTGTGACTATATAAAGTGTGTTTCAGTGCTGATAGTTTACTCTTTGAAGGCTTACTGTGGCCGAGGCGCTAGAGAGTGAAGTTAATAAACCTGCTTTTGGATCCTGTGCTGACTTTGGTTGTTTTTGCTGTTTTGCTGGGTTCATTGTTGTTGCTGTTGTAAGGCAAAGCTGCCTACATATTTTTTCATGCTGTGCCTAATGTTGTATATATATATATATATATATATATATATATATATATATATATATGTATATATATATTTTTTTTTTTTTTAATTTTTATTTTACATTTGTTGACCGGGATAGTTCAACTGGATGCATGCCCATTTTCAGCAGATGCCTGGGGAGATAAGATCCGACATACATGCAGAAAATTATTTCATTTATACATGACATGTACAGTTTAAACATTTATATCAGTATTGCAATACATTGAAAAGATAGGCAGACATATGATATCACTAGATATTACATAGACAGTTCATAGACAAACAGTAACACCCACTAAATGTCATATTTTACTGGCCAAAAATTATTCACAATATTGTGTATATTTTGCTACAGAATAACTTAAATTTCTTATTTACAAAAATATTTCTCCATATTAATATGTCATTTTTAGCACTTTACTGACCTGTAAATTTGAGGGGGTAAGTAACAGTGAAAACTATAGAATCTGTGTTGTCTATTCTATGTTGTGCAGACTGGGACAAATTAATTTTTGAAACAACATGAGATTTGAACAGCAAAACATGGTTGAACCTTCAAGATATAAAGAAGGGAAAGAAGTGGAAATAAAAAAAGGTAAAATGTACTGCAGAAATTCAGGGTGTCTATCTGTCAAACTACAAATCTGTTTATCTTTTGTTCACAGGGTTAGCACCACTCAGTCATACAGTGGCACAGTGAGTGGCATTGTCATCTCACAGCAAGAGACTGTCAGATTTACATTTCAGCTGTGTGCTTTCTCTGTGGAGTATAAATCTGTTCCAATTGGTTTTCTCCAGGTTCTTGATTTTCTACTATATTCCTGCCATATCCCAAAGTTATGGAGTAGGTGGACTGAAGACTTTAAATTGTGTGTAGGTGTGTTTGTAGTATGTCTACAACTTTCTTCTCTTTCCTACTTACCTAATACATTCTGTGGATGGGATCACCTGTTCAAGAAGATACTATAGGTGTCGGATGTGGTTCAGTAGCACTGGATGAATAGAGATACCACAGCTCAGACAGATAGGAATTTGGTTTAATGTGTAATTTGAGGGACAGTGTCGCCTGAAGTGCAGCACTCCCTTATGGTTTAATGTGTCATTTGAGGGACAGTGTAGCCTGAAGTGCAGCACTCCCTTATGGTGCACTGCAGTATCATTAGTAGATAAAGAATCCCAGCACCTTAGGTGGGAATCGAATAGCCTTCTGATTTTCAAGCATCAAGTGTGAGTCTGCTGCCTGACACTGACAACATCTACATGACACAAGGAGAAAAAAATAACTCTGAGGTAAGGTTGACGGTGCTGGAGGTGGTGGTGTTCTGTAATTGTTTGACATGATTAGCAAGAGAACATTTATAACATTTATATGGTGGCCAGTGTCTTATCTGTTTAAAAAAAAAAACAGCAACAATATGTTAGCATAGAGGACATATGCTCTAGTAACAAATTAATATAAATTGATGAAATTATGGGCGGCCATATTGTAGAAAGGATCATGGCTAAAAGACAGCCCATTACCAGAAATTCTACCATATAAAAGACAAGGAAATGTGAAACAAGTGACACCACCACAAGCTTTAAACTGCGATAAAAAATCCTTTACCGGATATAAGCAAAAACAGAAGTTCGAACGTAATAAAATCCCCTTTACAAAGTCCAACGATAAGTGATTTCGGAAAAATCCTTTATCAGATCATAATTTTAGAAAATGGGGAACATCATTTAAAAAGAAATACTAATCAATCACAATTGAAATATTGCACAACACTTTCTTTGATATAATCAATGATTAATGAGGAAAATGCAGCCTAAATTTTGTTGTGTCTTTCGGCTTTTCCCAGTTAGGGGTCACCACAGTGGAACTCCGGTCCGCTAATGATTGGTTTTAGAAGGAATATTCTTTCTGTCATTGGTTATAATTTATGCATCATGATTGGATGGCTTTATTTGCTTAAAGTTCATGGATTGGACCATGATAACTTAACGCAATTGGCATGTTTTTTATAGAGTGCATTGAGATTGGTTATGACTCTCAGTACCTTTGAATCTACTTTCTTTAAATTATATGATCTGGAATATTATGTTTTTGATGTTTTTTATTCATATAAAGACACATTCTTTAGTACTGATGCTAGTACACTACGGTTTCCTAAATGTTTACATTAGTTGCAATGTTAGCAGCACGTAAGCTAGATTTTGTTTGTTTTGTATATTCCCTGCAACGCCTTATGAAGAATTGTTGCTGTTAAGTAATGCTTTTATATTTGTTGTTAGATTTATTATAGTATATCATTTTTTGTTTCTTTGTTATTCATAGCCTGACATTTCAATCAAATTCCCCCTATGTGGATGAGCTGATATTTTATTTTTATTTCATCCCGATTCATCTCTGCCATCAGTGGAGATCTAGATACATATTATTATGTTATGGTGAGAATTAGTCTCTTTTTTATATATTTGTAAACTACAGCATGTTATGATATAGTATATTTCAGGCACTTATTAGAGAATTCATTCTCGTTACTGTTGTTTACCAGGTATGGCATTTTCTCTCAGCCATCTAACGTTGTACAAATTTACAGAGAAGTGCGAAATAGTTGTTTTTGATTGGTTTGTTTTAGCTATTGAGCAGTCTCTGTTTGCAAGTACATGCTGATTGGTCTACAAGTGGAGTTTGATATGTAAATTAGACATTTTTTGATTGGTTTATTTAGGCTGCATTTTCCTTGTTGATCATTGGTTATATCAAAGAAAGTATTGTGCAATATTTTAATTTTAATTTGTTAGTATTTCTTTTTAAATGATATTCCCCATTTTCTAAAATTATGATCTGATGAAGGATTTTTCCGAAAGCGCTTATTGTTGGACTTTGTAAAGGGGATTTTACTAGGTTCGAACTTCTGTTTTTGATTATATCCAATAAAGGATTTTTATCACAGTTTAAAGCTCGTGGTGGTGTCGCTTGTTTCGCATTTTCTACTTCCAGTTTACAAAGTGTGACATTTTTAGCATTGCAGGTATTTTCTTCTTTTTATATAAAAGACAATGGGTTGAGGGACATGTGCATTCAAGAAAACAAGGGATTTTGCCACTTTTAGGCTCCATTTTCAGCTGTGCTGGTAAAAGCACCACAATGATGGATGGAAAAATATTAAAATACAGCTGTACTGCCATTCTGCCAACAAGGCTTTCTGTTATTTTTTATGAGGTGAGAAAAAACAAAATTATTTTAAAGAGCCTTAATCAAGGCCTCAGAAAGACAAATCATCTAAAGAAATTAATGATCGTAAGAAGCATAATAATCTGTAGAGCAAAGTTAGTCATAAACTGTCAAATAATTAAAGTTTTACTACATTAAGTCAGTAGAAAAACATGCATGTAGCTTTCAGACTAGTTAGCACTACTTTAAAAAAATGAATTCTGGAAAGGCCCAGAGGGTCTAAGTAGGGTTAGACTTGTCAGGGGAATCCTTTAAAACTCTTAAAACCCCTCATTTATTAACACGTTCCTGTTTTCTAGAAAACTATTTTGACACTCTTCTACAGAGTTATTATTCACTGATTAGTTACATGTTCACTCCAACACAAATACCCTATGACCCTTATCCACCTTCAATAATATCCTAACTTCCATCCAAAATAAGTTACTAACAACATGTAAAAGTACTCTTAAGCCTTCCCATTTCACCATTGATAACTTACTTTAATGAAAAATAGATACAAGGCTTAGAAAAAATGTTAAAAAAAAAAAAGATTCACTGAATGATGCTGAGTGCAAGTACTATCAGAAGTTGAAGAGCACCACCAGAATCCAGCCTTATGAAATAAAAGTTCAGTGCTACAGGAATCTTCAGCGTGCATATACTGCAAACTACTAAAAAGTCTGCAGCTCCATCAAATTCATTTGTACTAAATAAACTTTTCCGAAATTTCACTTCTCCTTCATCTAGTCACAGGCCATATTAGAGGCCATTCTATCTAACATATCTTCATTCTCTTCAAGTCCACATTCATTTTTCATTCTATCTAATGTAACCAATCCATTGATTCCACTACATAAAGTCGTTTATAGCCCCTTCTGTTTCTAAGCAATATATTCTGAAAAATATAAAAACATTTTAAAATAATTGGTTACAAATAAATTACTTACATCATAAAATACTGAACTTGGGTATTGCAGCGTTTCCCTCTAAACCTTTTAGCATGCATTTTCAGAATCAGGTAAATTGGGGAATACTGCTTACCTAGACCTGGCCAAGGCTGTTGATACCATCCCACATTCTGGCATCATTGACAAATTAATCAAACTAAATGTAACCCTCTATGCTACCCACTTGATAGAAAACTAGCTAGCTTACAGAAACCAGTTTATGGATGTAGGCAGCAAGCTCTCCTTGAAAACAATAGTTACTAGCAGTGTGCCCCAGGAATCAGTCTTAGGACCATTTTTGCTTGGTACTTGCTTTGATGTCACGGATGATATAAGGAACACACCTAGAGCAATCACTAACTCCCCCTCTGCATTCCAAATTCTTTAGGAGGGTAATACACACTAAAATGTGATGCCTAGACTATGATCTAAAACTATATGCCAAGAAATGCAGCATTGTTTCATTAGGCAAAACTGGGCAGCCATGTTCCTATTACATAGGTGAAATCCTTTTTAAAGGTGACTCAGCCATTAGGAACCTGGGCACATTCATAGACAATGAAATATCCTGTGATCACCATTTAGACTAATCACCAGGGTGATTTCTTCCAGGACTAAGGAAGTTATCATTCCTTTCTATTTCTCCCCTCTCATCAGGCCCAAATTAACTGTATAATGGCCCCCTTGCTATGTACCTTTCTAAGCATATGACCATGACCTAGCTTGCGACACCACAGCATTTCTGCAATAAGATCATCAATGACGTGTCCTTGAGCTACCAAGGCGACCTTAAAATGGTCTCTCTTTTCTGTTTCCTACAGACTTTTGATAGGTGACCTCTGTCTAGGTTACAGAGCCTCAAAGGATCCAGTCCTATGTGATCTCCTGCACATCTGCAAAACTAATAACACCATCAACACCCCATTCAAGAGATCTCAACTTCCACCAAAAGAAAAATTGGGCCTACTGGCAAGACATATATGTATACCCCAGAGAATCCCTCTTTGAGGGAATAGGCTTCCTTTGGATGTAAATCAAAGCAACTTCCTGACCCTCCTTAAGAGTAACCTGGATGACTGGATGAGCAATCATAAATACACCCCTGGTCTGGCCCCTTAAGCCCTCTTTGAAAGGGGCTGAAACCAAGTATAAATTAGTCATGTCAGTTGAGTACATGTGATTTGGGCTATTATGGCTAGGCTACAAATGGTGTTTTTGTACAACAGCCTAGTATCGACCTATGACCCTATGATCCCATTTCAATGAAAATGAGCCCACACTGATGTGCATCTTGATTAAAAGTACCATTTTCAGACAATGCATTGATAAAGCATTTTACCTTGACCTTTGTGAGATATTCTGCGTAATGAGATGATATTAGTTCATTTTTAATATCTTTCTTTTGAGCGTTTACGAGTCTCATCTTCACACAATTTCATGAAACTCAATGTAAATGTAAGCTGTAGGCAATGGCTAAGGAATGCTGTTAGCACTGATCATTATTTATCTGTTTCTGTATTTAATGACATTCTTAAATGGGCCGTACCTTTTTTCTATTTTAAATCAAGAGTTTGCTTTAAGCAGATATCTCTTGGAGGCAGAGTTAGCTGCTTAAGTCTACTGTCTTATTCCATTGCTGTGATTTACAAGAACAATGTCTATTTTTGAGGGGAAACATGAAATCATTTTTGGCAACTGTCTTATAATTAGTGCAAAAGCTGCAGATGGTGCTATGTTCCTGATAACCTTCTTATCACTTAGATAATAAGGAACGGCTACAACCAAAATATAAATTTTTTTATGTTAAAGTGCATTTTCTTCCATGCAAAGTACAAGTCTAGCCTTAGGCATAGGCAAGCTAGGCAACTGCTTAGGATGCTATACAGTCTTCTTTAAATAAAAGTGCATTTTTTTTCATTTTATTTTTTTTACACATATTTACTTATTTATATTTTACCATGTTTCTAGGCAGAGAACGGTATGGGGGTAAAATTCTCTACGCATCTCTTGTCTGCTGAAATTAAATAAAACTGATCTGTTTCCTATTAGTTCATGCCCCACCCACTAAAGAAAAAAAGTGTATCTGCTTCACAGCAAGCATTCTGGGGGTGGGGAGATAGGTACTGTGCTCCAATTAACTGTTTCACGTTCTTTTCAAATACAGCCCCAAACGTGCCTGCATCTGAAGTACTTCCCCTCCCTGTTTTGTATGACTTTTAGAGGGCACTGTCCCTGCATTCATGGGAGAAGTATAACTCTCAACCTATCATCTCCAATATGTTTAAGAAATGAGAAATGTGAGACACCTACTAGAACATTGTTAACATCTTCAACAAGGAAGCTCAGAAGATAGTTAAAATGTGTCATGGACTTGTTAGTGTGGAATGTGGGAAGTTGGAACGGCAAGCAATATTCACTTTTTAAAATGAGGAACATTTCACACACGCAGGTATACATGAGAGGTATGTGTTATTACTAGTTTTTCTATAATGCTGACAGTTTCAACCAGATATTTTGTGGGTATTATTTCAGACTTTGTGATTTATGTGAACATTTGTGATGAGAGTAATAGCACAGTGAGATGAGGGTTATTACAGTTTTTACTACAATGCTGACAGTCATCAACCAGATATTTTATGGGCATTATTTCTGGCTTTGTGATTTGTGTGGAAAGCTGAGAGGAATGTAAAGATGCAGCAAGTGTCATGCAGTTATGCTGGCAATAATCAACCAGATATTTTTGACAATATTAATCTGGCTTTGTGATGTGTGTGAGTTAACTTGGCTTGGAATACTTTAATGTGTGGCAACTTGTTTGTGTGGAGAGTGAAGATTAAATAATAATACTCGGCAAACCAGATGTTGTGGCTGTAACTGCTGGGTGGGGGTGGCAGGATAAAAATACTTGACTCTGTTGTCATTTGCTCAGTTTGAACAGTCACTATCTCACAGTGCATTTGTCAGAAGTTAAGATGTACAACTTCACTGGACATCTGATACACAGACAGAGGAGATATAATTGCTGTGGATGTCTTCTGCAGAGGAAAATGACTAGTCACCTGCTGCTGCTAGATTGCTATTTTCATTTTGAAGGACTAATGTAATTACTTGAAGCAACATGCAATATTATAGTGTGTGGCAACTGTTTGTTTGAAACAGAGGTGAACTACATTAAATGTTCATCCTGTTTTAAAACGATCAGTTGTCTGAAATGGGCACAGAAGTGGCTAAAACTGCTAGGTGGATGGTGTCTGGTGTCTGGATGAAAAGTAGCTGACCCTGTTATCACTTGCTCACATTTAATAGTCATATCTCAAAAAAAAAAAAAAAGGATGCATGCATCAAGGAATACCTAGACCTTCAGAACTTTTGGATGCCAGAGACACCCAAACACCAAAGCTGTATATGTGGATTTTGACGTGGACTTAGTAATCACCTTTGCCTTGAACCCCGCCTAGTCTAAAACTTGCCCTTCACATAAGTGTACACAGAAGGTCTCTGTACTGGGGGGGTGCTGGGGAAATGTCATTATTTCTTTAACACTTCTCCAAAACCTCAGAGGTCACTAGATCTTGTGTTGGGTTGGGGACAGTGTGGTCATTATTTCTTTTACTTCCATCATAAAATTCAAAGGGGTGCAAAAAGGGTCACTATAGCCTGTATATAAATAATGTACTGCCTCTAGAACTAACAAGGTGGAAATATTAGTATTGTTTTTTTCCTTTTCCTCACAATCAAAGATCTGATGCATATACCTATTGCTATTTTTGAGGGGGACAATAACAACTGTGTTGTTTATATATGTCTGACAGTGAATATGTTATGTCCTTTCTATTTTTTTTCAGTTTTGTCCTAATCTAACATTAGAGGGGTACACAGAAAGTGGCTGTCTTTTGGGGTACGGGATGATGAAGCATGCTGTATATAAATATGACAGCAGCAGCTTGAAGTATGACAGTGAGCACTTATAACTTAATTTTAATAAAAATTTAGCACCAGAGGAGGGATACACATATTAGGGTGTGGGGTTGAGGCATGTACCATTCCCAGCATTTGACTTCTCAGTTTGTTGTGAACTGGTGGTTGGTCAGGTTTGATCATTAATAGTTGGATATGATGTGTTTCTTCCTTGAAATGTAAAAGTAGTATTAAATTTATTATCCGTACACATGATTTTCATTCAGGCCATTACTAGATCAAAAGACTGGAAGAAAAAGCTCTAAAACTTTCATCACAGCATCTATAACCCCATGGCTTCTGGGTGCTTAGCAGCCCATCAACCCCAACCTTTAGTTATTACAGGCTAGTCTTGGTCCGTTAGGGTGCGCTGTAAGGCTGTAGCAAAAAGAAAGGTTGAGGAGTAAGACTAAATTTCTTTCCTTAATCAAGGTTTTCATTCGGGCTATTGTTGGATGAAAAGGTCATTTAGTACAACTTTATTTTGTGTCTCCTTATACAGTGTAATTCTATGCTATATGATGTGTTTGTGTAGTTTGCATTTATTTTATCCTTGAGCTGCACCTGAATAGCAGATTTTCTAAAATATGCTTGCAATGCACTGTGTGCCCTTTGTGGCTGGAACTAGGATCTAGGTACCAAGGATAACATTTAAGACCTCTGTGTATTATGTCTAAAATGAACCATAATGTCTGAAATAATTATTCTCTGTGGGACTCATTATTTGGGGAAACTCATTTAGTGAATATATTCCTTTGCAGAACTGTGTTTCATAAGCTAAGTGTGAAGATGATCTTTTGTTTACTAGATTCATATAGTTGGACAGTTCATTTCATATACTTTTGTTTTAAATGTGCTATATATTTTATTACTATTAACTGCATTTATTGCTTTCACTCTTGTGTTCTTTCTTTCAGTTGAATGAATGCTGGTGTATGTTTTAAAACATTGTTGATAATGGCTTACCAAGATTACAAAAATCAAGTCTTAAGACATTGTCGTGGCAGCTCCATCAAGATGTCTGCCTGATCCAAGATCTCTGTGGAAGCCTCCTATAGGGAATAAGGAAACATGGCTGAAATTCAGGGATTCATAACAAGAAAATGGCAAGGTATCCCAAAAGAATGATAAATAATAGCATGAAAGAAGACCAAAAAGATATGAAGAAAATGCAGGATAGAATGTTAGAAACGTTGTCAGGTGTAGTGCAGGATATACTCTTTCTAAATGAAACTGAGATATGCCAGCAGAATACATGGGCAAACTTACAGAATCATGCTGTTGAAAACAGAAGTTGGATGAGGACCACAGAAGAACTACTAGCATATTAACAGAGAGTAAAATTAACAGAAATAATGTGGAAAATAAGGGAAAAGCTGGGTGGAAAGGAGAATCCAGGAAAAAAGTTAAAAATATAAGGATGATTTGAATCACCAAAGATATTCCAGAACATCAGTTGGGGAAGTATATAAGTTGTATTCTATTACCCTTAAACCTGGTTAGGTACCTGAATGGAACAGCTGAGAGAGCACATAGACTAGCAAGAAGGAGGGCATCCCTTCAAATACAATGTAAAATGTATAATTACAGAGCAAGCAATGGCCAGATGGAGTCATTGGTATAAATCAAATTGTTCCCCGACCTTCCTCGGGGAGTCATGTAACTCCTCCAGACTCCCCAGTATTTAATGTCTGATTACTGTCCATTTCCTGCATGTTTGGTGGAACCATCAACTGATTCCTTGCCCATGATTAGCAAGTACACAGTTAAACAAGCTTATATATGTTTTTCCATACCGTTTGTATATATTTTACTTTGTTTCCACATCTTGAGAGTGTTACCTAGGCAACTTTCTTCAGGTGTGAGTTTTGTGCTTAACAGTTGCTTCAGTTGATGCTTTTCCCATTCCACCCTTTATTGGCTAATTCACTTAATTACTTGTTTGTGTTGGTTCTATAAGTCCCAAGTGTTTTGCCCTCTTTGTGATAATACTGCAGTTAGCTGTCCATACCAGCTTTTGTTTCATGGCATTGCCACCTCATTGCCCAGGTTAGTTGAGTCACAAATTTGTTTCAGTGTTCATTTTTTCACAGAATGAATGATTTACCTTATATGTCAGGCTAGGGCACTTCACTAGGAGTCTTGTTATAACAGACATAGTCTTTATATGGCAAGAGTGTCAGTAGTGAAGTATCTGCATACTTTGCAGACTGTGAGGTGTTTTCTTGATTGTGTTTGGTCCAAGGTGCTAGGTTGACTTTTTTATTTATTTCTGTTTTAGGAGTATAATTGCTTGTTAAATAAGCTGAATATAAAAGAAAGGCAATAACCGGTATTATATTAATGATAGATATTTCCTCAGGGACAGGGGTACTGGTATATGTTTAGTTTTTCTGTGTGTATTAAGAATTATAACACATGATGAAAATCAAGCTGTGAGATTCCAATAAAGTTGTATTTTCAGAAAAAAAAATACTTAAGATGGACCTCAATGTGCCCTTGGGGATAAGAAGGAGACTAATTGCTTTATAATTAAATGACTGTTTAAATGTAATGCACTGACATATATTGAATGTCTACAATGTTCAAATTCTCCAGATATTTTTCATGCTGTACATCAGAAAAATAATAATCATCTAAACACATTAGTAGGAATAACAACCAAAGCAAATGGACACGGGGAACTTGAAATGGCACCAAGGCAAATATTAGTAATGTACTGAGGCCATGAGGTGAAGCTTAGGACAAAAGAAATAAAATGGAAGCTGGGGAATCAGTAGGGGTATAATTTAATGTTTCAATAAAAATCATGGTACTTAAATAGGGTGGAAGGGAATGGAGAAAAGATTAAGGAAGGGCAGAGTGAAACTGTAAAACCTCTCCAAAGATGGGAAGACAGACAGCACATTCAAACCAATGGTGATGAAGAGAATGTTGGAAGGGGAGGGAGAAAGAGGCAAATCATCACTGCATGACTTGAAGTGCTTATGTCAAAGACTAGTGTACCAAATGACAAAAAGGAACAAAGCTTCACACAGGGGTGGGGATGAAGGAATCTGCAGAGAAACACTGCACTTGTAGCACAGAAACTGAAGCAAGAGGAGAAAACTATAATTCAGTTGATTAAATGAAAGCATAGGTCAGTAAAACTACAAAAGGAAAGAAAAGGGAGTGAGTGAGAATAACACAGAGTAATGTGAAGGTGGCAACTGTAAACAAATAGAACTTAAGATATAACAGTGAGTAACTGAATGAATAAATAAAGGAGCAAGCTAAGCCACAGAACCATCCCTGGAAGGCTATTGAAATGGGACCCCTCAAGAAGCTCAAGCAGAGAAGAACATGGCATCAGAACAAAAAAATATAGCCAAGACATGTGGACATGAGAAACGGTAAGTGAATAGAGGGCATACATGGTCCCCTAAGGTTATGTAGTGGGAAACAAGACTACAAGAAAAAGTGAGTTAAGGAGCAAGGGAACAGACCCTGTACGGATATACACAAGTAACAGAGATGTGAGCAAAAAACAGCAGGATAACAACTCCATCCAGAGGACTTTTATTTAGGCAGATTCTGCACATCCCTGAAGTGGGTATGAGATGAGGTCCAAAACAATGTTCATAACTCAATGGATCTAAACATAAGTAGGGTATCTAATGCCAGAAACATAGCTGAATATCCTCACATCATGATGCTGTAAACCAGCACTTTAAATGGAGCAGAGTGCACTCCTAACATGAAGCATGAGAAATCTCTAGGACATTGGGACAAGGATGCTTTGAATGGCAGAAGAAAATAAGGAATCACAGGAACAGACGGATGATTTAGATTACATGTCTGAGTAGTGCAGCAATAACAGACTCAAGGAAGGAGGGGAATCTGCAGGAAGACCAACAAGGTAAGAGGAGCAGGAATAAAGGGGTGAAGAGTGATGAAGATTGATGAACAAGAAGCAGGAAAAGATGAGGATTAGGTTCAGAGATATAAACAGCTGAGAAGGTGAGATCCACAGGTGGTTAGATGGAGGGGAGGCACCCAAAGCAAGTAAGGGGAAAGATAGAATGGTAAGGAAATAAAGAGATACGTAAATAAGACAAAACAAGTCATGGTACATGGAGTGAGGGATACTAGGAGATGAGAGTCAAGATGAGGCCAAGAAGTGCTAGACACAAGCACATCATTGACCAAGGCTCTTATCTAGCCCAGAGGAGTGGGGATCAAGAGGTGGTAGTGGGGGCAGATGAGTTATATCATGCAATGTAGGAAAATGTGAAATCCTATTAAAAGACATAATCCTCTACAGGTATTAGATAGAGAGGACAGACATATTGCTGTGAGAAACCAAGCTAAAAATCATTTTTTATCATCAATGTCCTGTTATGATTGAACAGGTAGGATGATAAAGGAAAAAGGGATTTTGCTGTTTAATAAAGGCATTGAGATGACCACAGAGAAAGCAAAAGCAAGCAGTGGATCATATGTGAAATCAATACTGATGAGAAGAAAATCAATACTAGGAAAACAGGAATTACTAATGCCTTGAATATGGAGAGAACGTCTCTTCAGGAAGTCCTTCACTGATTGGGGAAAGGGAGAGTAAGACAGACAAGATACAAATTAAATCATAGCAAGAGACTTCACCCTGACTCCAAAGAAAAACTGTATTGAATAGAATGGTAGAAAGAATTCAACAAACTTAACTGAAGAGAACTTATAAAGGAAGTGCAAACCGGGATGAATAAACACAGGCAAGACAGGAAGAGAAGAGATGAGCAATGCAATTTGACATGGTGAGGGTGGGCACAAGGCAGTAGGCTAAACTGGTTGCTGTTGAAGGCCAAGATGAGAACCAAAGTGGCAGACAAAGGTATAAGACCACAGACAGTGTCACACTATGCCCTACCGAATATAAAGATAAAAGTGGGCAGGTCAGAACAAAGGACCAACAATGGAAATAGAGCAAAGCACACCAGAAGACAGAGAAACCAACATAAGCTGACAGCAGGAAGCCAAAGAATACTGAAGTAGAATAAGAGCAAAAGGCAGGAGGAAGAGTGATAAAAGAAACAGAAGAAGAATTAAGAGTAAAAAAAGGAAGAAGAGATGGAACTAGAGAGATGTGGGTACACAGAGAATGAAAAGAGATTGACTTGCAAAAAAAGATCTGTGGAAAACAATGAAAACTGAGGCAAAGATGGTGAGGGATAAAGGACTTCTGGTCCAGGAGGTGAAAACAAAGACAACATTGGTTTGGAAGGTAAAGGGGAAAAAAGATGTGGGGAACATAAAACTGTAAGAGTAAGAGAGTCCACTTGTGTCCCTGCTAGACAGGGGCTTTGGGTGCTGACTTGTTCAAACATGGGATAAACTCTTCACTAAGCTTATAAGGTCCTCAGGGCCAATAGCCTAGTAACTTCCTATGAAGGGAGGGGTAGTAAAGCAAGTGAAATTAATAAAATTTTGCTAGGAGATCCTTGTATGAGTGGCTGTAAAAATGCAGACCATAAACTGGTGGCACACAGGAGTAGAGAAACAGATGAGCCTGAGGAAGACTGCAAGCAGAAGTGGTGGGACCTTGTTAGATTAAAGTGAGAAAAAGAAAAGTGCATAAGACGAGGAAAATCCTAGCAGAAAAATGTATGGGCCTAGATGGTCTGCCAAAAGCCATATACAGACTAGCCTGTGAGGAATTAAGAGTGCCTAGTCTAGGCTGTAGCTGATGCAAAGTGGAGAAAATATTAGATCCATTAATAGAAAAGGCAAGGATCATCTTGTTGTTAAAGGAGAATAAAGAAGTAATGGATCCTGGAGAATTCAGACTAATAGTCATCATAACATGCACAAAGCAGAATCCTAGGAAAATGTTTCTCAACCAGGATAGAAAATCTCCTGCCAAGTCCAATTCTAAAAGAGCAGGTAGGGTTTGTTTGGGGAGATTCTTAGTGGATAACTGGTGGAAAGTGTTAAGATGTATGCAGTTGTCTGAAAGAAAATAGTTGATAAAGGCAGGGATTATACTCTTCAATACTGAGAAAGCCTTTGACTAGATAGAAGGGCAGTTCCTGTGGAGAATTCTGTAGGATGTAGATGTTCAAGAAATATTCATAGAATGTGTAAAATGCTGTATATGAACTCAAAAACGGCTATCCTGGTGAATAACATCTACTACAAGGGGCACCAGTTAGAAGAGGCACAATGTATAAATGGCAAATCTCACTATACATGCTCAAAAAATTAGAGAAAGTCAGGAACCACTTGATATAAGTGGAAGGGACAGAGTGGAATCCACCTATTCTCAGACAATGGTATTTTAGTGGACAAGGATATGAGAGAAGCAAGACAAATAGTATTAAATCATGTGGACCTACTTCAAGAAGTAGGGCTAGAATGCGATACGAGAGAAATTTTATGGATCTGTATAGTGAGTAAAAAAGGCAGACATATTGAGTACTACAATGTAAGCCAGGAGATGAGAACCAGGGGTTGACGATCTCAAGCACAGTCTACAAGAAGGAAGAAAATTGTGAAGAACTGAAGCAAAAGGTGAGCAAGACATAACTAGATGGAAGTACAAGGCAGGCATGCAACATGCAGAATGAGCGTTAATAATGATGGTTAGTCATAAGATTTATTAAACATTAAGGCACACACATAGCAATGGCAGTGAAAGAGACAAACAGTAAAGAAAAATGAGTAGCAGATGGATTTGGAGTGGGAAACAGGCTGGAATAGTGAGAAGAGGATACTGGTCAAAAATGAAGGGGGACCTGAACAGTACCATGTATAGCAAGATGTGCCCTACTACAGAACCATCAACAACTGCTGATACTATAGAACCCCAACAACTGCTGATACTATAGAACCCCAACAACTGCTGATACTATAGAACCCCAACAACTGCTGATACCATAGAACCCCAACAACTGCTGATACTACAGAACCATCAACAACTGCTGATACCATAGAACCCAAACAACTGCTGATACTATAGAACCCCAACAACTGCTGATACTACAGAACCCCAGCAACTGCTGATACCATAGAACCCCAACAACTGCTGATACCATAGAACCCCAACAACTGCTGATACTATAGAACCCCAACAACTGCTGATACCATAGAACCCCAACAACTGCTGATACTATAGAACCCCAACAACTGCTGAAAAAGAGGATTGCTACACTGTCAAAGGGGGTCACATTGGTGCCAACTAGGGCAATAAAAAGAGGAAGGACCTCAAAGGATGGAACAGAATTGATAATCAAAAACAGCCTAAGGAAGTAAGCAAAATGAGAGCAAGATGGTATATGGGCACAGGTGGACAAATATGGGAAGAGAGGAATGACAATAATGATACTGGGAGAGTTTAGCAGAAAAGGATAAGAATAACCGTGTAGATCAGAGTGCAAAGTGTGTGTGCTTGTATCTTTAAGAAGCACGCGAGGGTCTACGTGCACGTATATAACCCGCACACGTGCACAACCTTAGTGCCATTTTGAAGGAGCAGCTAGGGAGTGAGCATGCATGGTCATAGTCATTAATTGTATATGAGTTACTTAAGTTATGGTCTATAGTCTACAATAGTAATGTGTTTGTGTATAGAAAACGAACACTGGCTGGTGAAACTGGATACAAAGTTTAATTAACACTTTCATCTGTTGTTACACTTGACTTCGTTAGATTAAAACAGGAATTATTCATACATCACTTCATTTTATAGCCAGGCTAAGTCACATGTCATTAAAGCAAAATGTACCTAAGAATCACTGCTGTTTTAGTTGTTATTATACATAGCTAAATTTCACCTTATAAAATGCATTGGAACCATACTTCTTTATTTACATACTGCATATAACCCATCAGCCCCCATCTCAAAGTTAAAATAAAGTGCAATCCAAAATACATTTCCACAAAAATAAACCATGTACTTAAAATAAGCAAATGTTACTGTGTTGCCACAGGAATATACATGTGTGCCCCTCCCCCCCCAAAAAAAATAAAGTTCAGCTTTTAATTTTAAATAGCTGGAGAGAGAAACTACATAATTCAGTCTGAGTGGGTTAGTGGCATCCACTCTAAGTTGCCACATGAATTCTTTGAATTCTAGAAACAATTCCTTCGGTCCTCCCCTACTGTCAGGTACTACTTGATCAATGGCTACAAATTTAAACTTGTGATCTGAGTTCAAAATAGTATGTCCAGCCAGTAAATTATTTTCATTACCCTTCCTGATGTCATACATATGTTGGTAAATATGAATGTTAAACACTTTCTTAGTCATCCCTATGTAAAAACTTTCATAGCCTTGACATAGGGCGATGTATATAACGTGTGTACTGTTCAGTTCAACTTGAAGTTTAGTTGAACCGTACCATACCTTGGAAAAATTTTTTTTCTGTTTCTAATACATTGGCACGTTGGTTACAGTGTCCACATTTTAACATCTTACCTTTCTTATAGTTATTTATTCCTTTATTTCTTTCCAACAATCTTTGACACATGCATCTTTTTTGTATATGACACATTGTCTGTCACCAACATTTTTAAGGGCCTCTTTGTCACTTTTAAATATAAACCAATTTTTTTTAAAATATATTTTATGTCATAAAACTGCAAGTTGTAGGTCAGAATAAAAGCCCTGTTAAACTTGTTTGTGTTCCTTGACCCCACATCAACCTTTTTATGACTACTGTTGTCCCTTTCCTCTGAGCCTAACAGTGGAAAAAAGTGTCCTGTAACTCTCTTTTCTGTACCTTCATACACAACCAGAAGTACACAACTGCACACATTGGTCCTTAACCAAAGATCTTTTTTGAAAGTCAGGGTGCCCACTTTCAAAATGTAGGAGAGTGTAAGAATATGTGGGCTTTCTGTAAATGATAGTAGTACACTTTTTCAGTGAATCATCTTTGGTTATAAGAATGTCTAAAGAATTAATTCTATTACTGTGTTGTTCCATAGTAAATTTCAAAAAAGAAGTGTTCCTATTTAGATATTCAAAAAACTGGTTCAGCTCTAACTCATTTCTTCCCCAAGTATGTCATCAAGAAATCTTCCATAAAACAAAATTCTTTAAACCATTGGCAAGTAAATACTTGAGTCAGCTCCCATTGAGCAAGTACAATATTTGCAAATGGGGGGGGGGGTGCATTCCGCCCCCATCGCTACACCTGTAGTTTTCTTAAAAATCTGATTCTCAAAAATAATAAAGTTGTTGCTGAGCACTGTTTCCATAAGGGTCCTAAACATAAGTATTCTACTATAGCTAAAGTTGGTTTATTTACATAGAAAATCATAGAACATATCAAGTCCTTCTTCATGTGGTATAACGATAAACAAATCTTTAACGTCTTTAGTTGCCATAATCAGCTTTTCCCTATATAAATCTTGTTTAATTTTCTTTAAACAGTCCCAGGAATCCTTCAATATATGTTTAAATTCTGATAAAATTGTGTTCAAGTAAAAATCAATAAACTTAGCTAAAGTGGTTGTCATTGATGCCTTTACTTCTACAATAGGTCTCAAAGGTGGGTTGCTGGTGCTTTTGTACATTTTGGGGATTCCAAATATGGTTGGAACTTTAGAATATGTCTGAATTAAATAACTGTATTCCCCCCTTGTTATTTGAAAATTTAATATAACATCAACATTCTTGTATGCTATATGTAGCTCATTTAATGACACTTCTTCATACACATCACCATATAGAATTCCCAGCATCTTTTCAATATACATGCGTTGGTCCATTACCACCAGCCCCCTACCTCTGTTGGGTTTCATAACCTTTATAGACCTGCTTGTTGTTATACTGTGCAAAAGCTTTGACTCTGCTTCTGTTAAATTAAATATATTAGTCATTTTGTCTTTAATAACATTGACCTGATGTCATTACTACATACATTTTCAAATAGTTGAACTGTGGGGTGGGGTGTGGGGTTAAAAACACTGCTTCTTTTGCAGCTTTGTGGGGGGATTAGATAATTTAATGTTCTTGTATCAAATCAAGTAGGCATTGGTCAATCTTGGCATTAGTTATAGGCACATAATTAATACCTTTTTCAAATAATGTTGCCCATTCATTAGTGACAGCCTGACTACTGTAATTGTATATACTAAAGTCTTTGTAGTCATTTTCAATGATAGTACAAGCAGCACCATCTGTGTCAGTAATGCAAACAACATCTTTTGTATTGTCATTATGATTCAAAACATTTACTGGTACATTCTCCCTCCCCTGCCCCCCTTCCCCTTCCTGAATACACAGTTCTCTGTCCATAATAATTGCCACCATTCCTGGTATTGTTCCAGTCCCTGTTGGACACCTGTTGCCTCTGGTTTCAGATCCTCTCGGACCTCCTGGGGGACTCCTCTAAAGGGACAACCTCCTCTCCTTATTCAGCACTCAAATTATGCACTTACTCACCAGTTCTTATCCTATTTGCATACAATTCAGTCTTATTAGCTGTAAAAACTTTGGGAAGTGGAAAAACAGTACCTGTTTCATAGTCATTTTTGCCCCTTGCCAGTTTTTTTGGTCTTTTTCTCTCTCACAGCATTAATTTGCCTATCCACATTGACAAACAGTGTTTGGTATTTGTTTTGCTTAGTACTGAAACACAAGTCACTCAAAATATGTTCATTTAATCCATTAACTGTTTTTTTACACTGGCACAGCTTTCTTTCATTGTCCCTTCCCAGTGCTTCCATTAATTCACACCCATGGCGGTTGAACTTGGAAACCAGCTCCTGGTGTAACTCTGAGCCGTCTGTCAAACCATTGGGGAACTTCCAGCAATGCAAACAAGGTATTGGCTGTACATACTATTTTGAGCCCAGATCACAAGTTTAAATTTGTAGCCATTAATCAAGTAATACCTGACAGTAGGGGGGTCCGAAGGACTTGTTTCTAGAATTCAAAGAATTAATGTGGCAACTTAGAGTGGATGCCACTAACCTACCCAGACTGAATGATGTAGTTTCTCTCTCCAGCTATTTAAAATTAAAAGCTGAACTTTATTTTTTTTTTGGGGGGGGGGGGCACACATGTATATTCCTGTGGCAACACAGTAACATTTGCTTATTTTAAATACATGATTTATTTTTGTGGAAATGTATTTTGGATTGTACTTTATTTTAATTTTGAGACGGGGGCTGATGGGCTATATGCAATGTAAATAAAGAAGTATGGTTTCAATGCATTTTATAAGGTGAAATGTAGCTATGTATAATGACAACTAAAACAACAGTGATTTTTAGGTGCATTTTGCTTTAATGACATGTGACTTAGCCTGACTATAAAAGGAAGTGATGTATGAATAATTCCTATTTTAATCTGAAGAAGTCAAGTGTAACAACAGATGAAAATGCTAATTAAACTTTGTATCCAGTTTCACCGGCCAGTGTTTGTTTTATTTACATTACTGGTTTTATCTGTGGTTGGATGATGTGGGGATAGTGAATCATGAAGTATAATGGATTAGCAAGGAGGAAGTAAGGATAGCTATGAAGAGGATGAAGAATGGAAAGGCTGTTGGTCCAGATGACATACCTGTGGAAGCATGGAGGTGTTTAGTTGAAATGGCAGTGGAGGTTTTAACCAGATTGTTTAATAAAATCTTGGAAAGTGAGAGGATGCCTGAGGAATGGAGAAAAAGTGTTTTGGTACCGATTTTTAAGAATAAGGGTGATGTGCAGAGCTGTAGTAACTACAGAGGGATTAAACTGATCAGTCACAGCATGAAGTTATGAGAAGGAGTAGTGGAAGTTAGGTTAATAAGGGACATGATGATTAGTGATCAGCAGTATGGTTTCATGCCGGGAAAGAGCACTACAGATGCAATGTTTGCTCTGAGAGTGTTGATGGAGAAGTACAGAGAAGGTCAGAAGGAGTTGCTTTGTGTTTTTGTAGACTTAGAGAAAGCATATGACAGGGTGCCTAGAGAGGAGTTGTGGTATTGTATGAGGAAGTCAGGAGTGTCAGAGAAGTATGTAAGAGTGGTACAGGATAGGTACAGGAGTAGTGTGACAGCGGTGAGGTCTGTGGTGGGAGTGATGGATACATTTAAGGTGGAGGTGGGGTTACATCAAGGATCAGCTCTGAGCCCTTTCTTATTTGCATCGGTGATGGACAGGTTGACAGATGAGCTCAGACAGGAGTCCCCGTGGACTATGATGTTTGCAGATGACATTGTGATCTGTAGTGAGAGTAGGGAACAGGTGGGGGAGACCCTGGAGGGATGGAGATATGCTCTAGAGAGAAGAGGAATGAAGGTTAACAGGACTAAGAATATATGTGTGTGAAGGAGAGGGAGGATAGAGGAATGGTGAGGATGCAAGGAGTAGAGGTGGCAAAGGTGGATGAGTTTAAATACTTGGGATCAATAGTTCAGAGTAATGGTGAGTGTGGAAGAGAGGTGAAGAGGAGAGTACAGGCAGGAGGGAGTGGATGGAGAAGAGTGTCAGGAGTGATTTGTGACAGACGAGTACCAGTAAGAGTGAAAGGGAAGGTCTACAAGAGGGTAGTGAGACCAGCTATGTTATATGGGTTGGAGACAGTGGCATTGACAAAAAGGCAGGAGTTTGAGCTGGATGTAGCAGAGTTAAAGATGTTAAGATTTGCACTGGGTGTGACGAGGGTGGACAGGATTAGGAATAAGTATATTAGAGGGTCTGCCCAGGTTGGAAGGTTTGGAGACAAAGCCAGAGAAGCAAGATTACGTTGGTTTGGACATGTGCTGAGGAGGGATGCTGAGTATATTGGAAAAAAGATGCTAAGGATGAAGCTACCAGGTAACAGGAAAAGAGGAAGGCCTAAGACAAGGTTTATGGATGTGGTGAGAGAGGACATGCAGGTGGCTGGTGTGGCAGAGCAAGATGCAGAGGACAGGAAGAAATGGAAACAGATGATCCACTGTGGCGACCCCTAATGGGAACAGCCGAAGGAAGATGATGATGATGATGTTGAATGTGTTTGTGTATAATAAAGCTGCTTGAACAGAACCCTCAAATATTTGTTTATTTGTGTCCTAACATGAAAGTGACATGGTGTCCGAACTGGGATAGAAGAGAGAAGAGTATTCTGAGCCATGAGATGTAAACACGACACAAAAGTAAAACCGAGAGAAAAGAGCACAAACATAACCAGAAAGAATCAAAGGTAATGAGAAATAAAACAAATTACTTACTTGATGTGAAAGACAGTAAAGGGGTATTACAAGGGCACAAACTGCATTATCAGGCAAGCAGAAAGTACGAAAAGTTTAACTAAAGAAAATGTTTAAGATAAAAGTATTTGGTGAAACAATTAACTGTAAAGCAAAACACGTATGTTTAAAGCAGAACATGCATATATTTAAAGCAAAATAAGAGTGTCTGAGGCAAAACTGGACATGTTTTGAGTAAAATCAACACGAAATGTGTGTTGAGCATGAAAAGAGCTTAAACAAGCAAAATTATTACTTTAAGAAAAGAAAAGGGTACATTAAGCAAAATAAAGCAAGGCGACTGCATATGTTTTGGGCAAACGTCTGTGTTTGGCATAACTATGACTTCATATTGTACCAAGGGTATGACTAAACTTATTTGAAGTATCTCAGAGTGTGTAGAAGGGCTTACAGTGTGTGCTTATTAATGTGTATGTATTTCGAAAAGTTTATGGTGTGCAATTATTTTGTGCAATCCAAAGTATAGCTATTTCAAAAAAGTTCTTCTACTGGGTATGACTATTTTCAAAGTACTGCCATTACAGAGTGTGTCTTGTACTGTAAAGTGTTGTCTATTAATGTACTACAATTTTGGGGAGATTTCAGTGTGCTGTATGCAGTTATTTGCAAAGTGCAATTACTTCGAAAGTTATTGAGTTTTGGGCAACAGATGTTTGATTTATTTGCATTCTGCAGTTGCTTGACATGTTTCTTACACTGATAGGAGGTGTTCTCTAGCAAAAGAGAATGTTACAAGAGTTACAGTGCTTATAAGTTATTCAGTCGCATCATAAAGTTTTCAAATGTTTCTTAAAATGATGCCTTTAACTAATGATGGCGCATGCCTTTATTGATAAAGTTACAAGAACAGGCCTAAGCATGTGGCAGCTGCAGGATCTCCAAAGAAGTCATTAGGTTTTCTAGAAAGTTTCAGGATAAGTACAAGCTCCAGCGCCAGCTAGGTCAAAGTGCAATGTTATATCAGCGGACACATTTGCAAAAGTGAGAACTAATGAACAACTCAATGTAACCAGCAGTGCGAGGCTTGTTGCTTATGGAGGTGAAGAAATTCAAACCGAAGGCTCAATGATGCTTTCATGTTATTTGGGTGAGAACTGTTACAACTTGTTATTCTATATAGTCCAAAGACCAGTGCAATCTTTATTGGGTCTCAAAGATAGTTTAAGAACAAATTTGCTTTCTTTTGCTAAAGAAGTTCATCATGTAAGTGCATTTCTGATTTCCAGTTTTTCAAAAGCCATTTTCTCAGAGTATGCTGATGTTTTTGATGACAAACTGGGCAAACTTCCACTTGTATATTCCATAAAGTTAGACCCAGAGATCACTTCAGTAATCAGACCAGCTAGAAGAGTTTCAATAGCCATGCAAGATAAAGTAAATGCACAGGTGGATAAAATGGTGCAGCAAGATGTGATTTGTCCAGTCACAGAACCAACTGAATGTGTATTTTCCATGGTAGTCACTCACAAAAAAGGCTGAGATGAAATCAGAATATGCATTGACCCAAGAGATTTGAACAAAGCACATCATCCAATGCATACAGTTGAAGAAGTTGCAGCTTTAATACCAAATGCCACTGTATTTTCTGTTTTGGATGCAAAGAGTTAATTTTGGCAAGTGATGCTTGATCACAAATCCTCATTTCTAACTACTTTTGGTACCCTGTTTGGCATATACAGATTCCTAAGGATGCCATTTGGAATAAATTCTCCAAGTGAAGTTTTCCAACATGCAATGGAACAAATTTTTTCATGTTATCTTTGTGCCATAATAGTAGATGATCTGTTGTTTGGAGGCAATGGTGAAGCAGAGCATGACAGAAACCTCAAGAAAGTTCTAGACAGGGCATGTAAAGTGAATTTAAAGTTCAGTTCTCTGAAGTGCACATTCAGACTTCCAGAAGTTATGTATGTAGGTCATTTGTTTACAAGTACAGGCTTGAAACCAGACCAGACCAAGCAGCTATTCTAGAGATGTCAGAGCCATACAAAGTTTACAGCATTTTCTGGGCATGGTCAATTATTTAGACAAGTTTATACCAAACTTCAGTGAGTAAACAGCATATTTAAGAGAGCGAACATGCAAAAATATTGCATGGTCATGGTTGGAACATCATCAGAAGGCATTTGAAGACCTGAAGCAGAAATTTGCCCCACCCCCCCCACCATATGTTAAGACACTATGATGTGAATAAACCAGTTATTCTTCCCTGTGATGCTTCAAAATTTGGCCTAGGTGCAGTTATACTTCAAGAGGGCAGACTAGTGTCCTATGCATCTAGAACACTAACCCAAACTGAGAAGCAATATGCTAAAATGGAGAGAGAGCTTTTGGCTATAATATTTGCATGCTCCAAGTTTCTTGATTATATTTATGGTCAAGCTATTCAGATTGAAACTGATCATCAACTTTTAGTTACCATTCTAGAGAAGCCAATGCAATCTGATCCAGTGAGATTGCAAAGAATGATGCTCAAATTGGAAAAGTACAATTTCAGATTGGTCTACACTAAAGGCAAATTGCTTTATCTGGCTGATACTTTATCCAGATCTCCTAAAATTACAACAGAACAGCTTGATGCAGAAACTTTTGACTTTGATGTGATGTCAGTGCATATGTTTTCCACCACTAGACTTGATGAGTTAAGAGATCACACTCAGACTAATCCAGTTTCATAGAACTTCAATCATTATATTAATGTCGGATGGCCATCAAAGCACTCAGATGTATCACTTGAGTGCAAGGCTATTTTCCTTACAGAGATGAATTGTTGATGGAGGATGCCATTATTTTCAAAGGTCCTAATAGTGTTGTTCCTGCTTCCTTACAACAAGAATATATTTAGATTTTGCATCGTGATCACCCAGGATCCACATCCACTAAGAAGAGCAAGAGAATTAGTATTTTGGCCTTCATTATCAAAAGACATTGATAGATAGAGTTATTTCTTCTTGTTCAGTATGCAATAGTACTAGACCACATTTGCAAAGAGAACCACTTCAGCTAAATCCGATTCCTGAACTACCTTGGTCTAATGTAGCAACTGATATTTTGAGTGGAATGGTCAACATTATTTAGTTTTGGTAGACTCTGTTATTCAAATTGGTTTGAGATTGATCTACTACCAAACTTAACCTCAGCTGCTGTTATTACTAAGTTGAAACGTAATTTCTCAGTTCATGGTAGTCCACACAAACTTTTTTCTGACAATGGTACTCATTTCACTAGCCAGTCGTTTCAGAAATTTGCAAAAGAGTGGGACTTTGTACATGTCACTAGTAGTCCTGAATATCCTCAGTCTAATGGTCTAGCTGAACAAGCAGTACAGAGTGCAAAGCAATTACTTGAAAGGTCAAAGCATGATGATATGGATGTATTCTTGAATTTACTTAAACTTAGAAACATACCCTATGCTAATATTCTTGGCTCACCTGCTCAAACTAAAGTAAATGTCCAGGTACCACAATCATGAAATAAATAATCCACTTTATTGTAGAAATCACAGGAGCAACCACCATAAGCGCTTTCGTCTTAGCCACAAGACTTCATCAGATACTCCTTCCATGTGTAATTAATCTTTTATATAAAACACAATTATCATTAATTAAAATTTTAAAGAAACTATCAAAATATCACTTCATCTCATCCTAAAAATGTTAAATAAAACTTAAAATGCACTTTAATTATAAAAAAAATATTTGTGTAAATGAATTTATGAAGAATATGTCATGTTCATATCAAAAATAAAAAACTAATAAAAAACTTTTGTAAATGTTCAATAATATTTTAAACATATTTTAAACATAATAACCATAATAGTAAACATCTGTATGCCCTACTAAAATTCACACCAAAGATGCCTTCTGTGCTAGGACCGGTTTTACAGAGATGTATTCATTCAATCCAGGGGGTATATTGGATTTCAACCTAAGTTGCCATTTCAATTCTTTGTTAAGCAACATGTTCCTTACATCACCACCCCCTGTGTAATTTCTAACTGTATCTATAATGCCAAATTTATATCCACTGAAGGACCCACATTGAATGGAATGTTTATACAAAACACTAGTCTTTTTTTTATTTTTGACATCATAGCAATGTTCATACATCATATACTTAAATGCCCTCAAGAAGAAATAACTCTATCTATCAATGTCTTTTGATAATGAAGGCCAAAATACTAATTCTCTTGCTCTTCTTAGTGGATGTGGATCCTGGGTGATCACGATGGAAAATCTAAATATATTCTTATTTATTTCATGATTGTGGTACCTGGACATTTACTTTGCTCTTTGTTGGATTAGTTTACAATTATACATATTTTTTGGTTGGATTTCACCTGCTCAGACTACTTTACAGGCAAACTAGAACTATGCTAGCTATTTCTTTGTTTCTTTCAGCCTAAATCTAGGAACACTAAAAGTATCAAGGCTCAATTGTTTAAGAAGCATAATAACTAGAAATCTAGTTACAACAGATCGAGCAGATTACTTTGTCCGTTGAGGGAAGGAGAGATGGTACGAATCCAGACAACAAAAGGTTTTGATTGAATAGGTCAGATTACAGGTATCTGTGCAGAGCCGAGATCTTACTTTGTAAATTCCGAAGGAATGGAGTATAGGGGAATTGGAGGCATATTCTTCCTGTACCAGAACCATCATCATCATTGCAATCACAACATTGTATCTGTGATGCAAACTCTACATCAAAGAATGAGTCAGACACTGTTTCTAAACCAGAATGTGTTCAAAAGTCTTATTCTGTTACAGAAAGTGATTCAAACATTTCACAGGTCAACCATTTTGCAGAAATTGTCCCAGTTGCTAAATCTAATTCCCACTTTTATGTCACATGATCTGGACGGGTGTTTAAACCAAGTGTGAAATATACAGCAATGTGGACTTGATTGTACATATAGGTATGTACAATCAAGTCTATGTTGCTGTGTATTTCACACTTGGTTTAGACACTCATCCACGTTGTTGCATATTTCACACTTGGTTTATTTCACACGATCTGGACGAGTGTCTAAACCAAGTGTGAAATACGCAACAACGTGGACTTGATTGTACTTACACATATGTTTAACATTGTATAATGCATATCTATAGATTACCACTGATTTATGCATGCCAAACAGTCTTATAAAAATTGTATGGTCTATTTCTCAATCAGGGGGATGTAGATTAGAGTGTAAAGTATGCATGCTTGTATCTTTAAGAAGCATGCAAGGCTGTATGTGCACATATATAACATGCACACATGTACAACCTTAGTGCCATTTTGAAGGAGCAGCTAGGGAGTGAGCATGCATGATCATAATCATTAATTGTATACAAGTTACTTAAGTTACAGTCTCTAGTCTACAATAGTAATGTGTTTATATATAATAAAGCTGCTTGAACAGAACCCATGAAGATTTGTTTATTCATGTCCTAACAGAAAAGCAACAAATGGGTTAATAAAATTATACCAAATGGTACAAAATGAGGAGGTAGAGGTGTAAGCTTTCCAGATGGAAACTATTGGGCCATGTGGACAGGTAGGAATGGTGAATGGATAAAGAGACGAGCAATGAGTGAAATCACCCATAAAACAGTCAACATTTAACAAACTGTGAATATAGGGTGTTGCAAAGAAACAGCAAGTGTTTTAATGTAGACAAAAAATGGCAAGGATGATTAGGAAAAGGAAGAGCTTTTGTGATTTATAGAAACTTCAAGGAAAAGGGGGAAGCAGAGATTAACAAAATTAAGAGGAAGTGAAAATGATGAATTGTGAGATGTACTTGAGGAAGAATGGTTAGAAGCAAAGATGATGACAGGGAAATTGAAATCTTGGACAAGTGAAAATACTGATCAGATGATATAAAGCACCACTATTGTATGGGAGAGTGAAAAAGGAGGACAAAACGCAGTGCTGAAGATGCAGAGAAATAATGAAACATGATTTGGGGAAACAACCTGGTAAATAGTAGGGAGCTTTGCTAACTGGGGCTAGTGAAGTGGCAGATGTCAGTCATAGTAATGAAGCTAATAAAAGTGAAAAAAATATAGTACTTGAAACGGGGACTTGAAGTTCAGAGATTCAACATAAGGGACAACAATACTAGTGGAACGTAAGCTATGAAGGGGGATGCAAAATGATTGTGTAATGGGCAAGCTAGGAGAAGGACATGGATATAAATAAGCAGAGCTTATGAAACAAAAAGAATTAGGTATTCAACACGTGGTGAGAGATAGTCATGAACTGGAGAACTGTAGGGAGTGAAGACAATGACGATAAATGCTTTCTGGATCTGATTTTATAAGAAAAACAAGAGAATATTATGAATGTATTTAATGTAAAATATGTAAATGCTTGCATCTGTTGACATATACTGCAAATAAAGTTTGAAATATAATTAAAAAGAAATATAACGTATATCAGCTCCTAAGATGTAGATGAGAGTTGGCTTACTACTTAACTCATTCTCACCTATTGCACCATCTATGTAATCCATGTGATCACACCCATAGCCTGAGTTCTAAAACCAGTACCTCTATTATCAGACCTGCAGAGTGCTTCTCACTGAGGGTATAAATAATGTTCATAGCTGAGCAGTTAGATATACAAAATCACAGACTGCAGTGCCATAATTGTGCATCTTTAACTAAATGAAAGAAAGAATAAATACATTTCCTATTTGAAAAAAAGGTAATTTTCTGTTACCTTATGCCAGCAGCTACATGACCACCTGCCACATGCATCAGGAATAACTTCCAGCTTTCTCTTAATGTACTGTATCCCTTTACAAGGAACAAAATATGTCAAAAAATGTTTTTTTTTTTGCATTTTTTTAGAGGGCAGGCATTCTGTTGAGCACTTCTGACCATTCCAGCTGGAGCTACACAGATGTCTAATGTCACTGCATGACTGGCCAGACAGACTGCAATACATACTGTATGTGCAATTTTAGATGGAAATAATTGGACTATATTGTGAATCTCCCCTGCTTGCAGGCAGCATGAAGGGCATTAGATTAAGCAGTTTTTTTGCTGAACACAGGTTATCTGAGATAAATACAGGGGAAGACACTGTGGTCATTACAGCTTTTATCAACATCAGACTTTTGAGAGGTACACAGTCAACACAGTGGCTATAAGTGTTGGGCACAGGAGGTCTGATTGTAGATAAAAGTAAACAGCAGTTTTGCTGTTTGCAATCTGCTGACAGTTGGCTGTATCTGTTGGCACTGGGTGAGAAGGATGCCTGTGGATAAAAAATTACTCTTCTGCTGTTTGCTGAGTTTAAACAGACATTATGTCTTTGAAGGGCTACTGTGCATTTGTGTGACAGAGGTTGGAGCAGTTTTGTATGCCTATTGTGTGTTTGTGAAAATCAAACCTGAAATACATTCCTGTGGCCATTTTCAGTCACAGACACCTGAGTACATAATTCTGACAATACTAAGTTGAAATGTGCTTTTGTCACCATTTATTCATTCAATTTATTCTCAATCTGATATAAGACTGGGTAAAACATATAGATTTCTTGGGGAAGGGAGGTAAGAAGGTATGCTTTGTATATGCTATGGCAGCAGCAGCAGCAACTTGAAATATTTGACTTTGAATATGTATTTTTACTTTCATTATAACCTAACATTAGAAAGGAATAAGGAAGGTGAATGTCTTTTGGAGGGAGAGTGTTAAGGAGACAGGCATTGTTCCCAGACAGCATTTACTTAGTTCCACAATCACTTGTTTTCTTAGTTTATTGGGAACCACTGGTAATACTGTACTTTTTGTTTCTGCAGAGCATTACTGAGGACAAGTGCAACACACTAAGATAAGTGTAGAGGAAGACGTTATATCTTCAGTCACTGCAAGCTAAGAAGGGTAGCCTTAGAAACTGACTAACCATGCCACTATCTGCTCATTTTCTTGGCTTTGTAAGGCTAATGTGGTTTGTGTAAAACAAATTTGAATACACTACTGTAGCATCCAGGTGTGAGATACAGAACAATTACTATAGCAACTGGTTGTGAGATACAAAATCAGATGCCTGAGATGTAAATCTGAGCAAAGTGGAAAAATATAGGTACACCTTGCTAAAACTGCCTGTAGATGAAGGCTAATGACCCTTTTTTTGTTTGCTCAAATATATATTGTTGGGGTTATTTTTTATCATAATCACGTATCTGCTGTATATTCCATCAGCAGTCACTATAACTGTTGGCTTTGTAGGACTACCATGAATTTGTGTGAAGTAAGGAGTAACATTTTAACATAGCTTCTATGTGTTTCTATGAAACAAAGTTGAAATACATCACTGTAGACAATTTTCACGTGGTGTACACTGTAAACAGAGTAGTTACAATTGCTGGATATTGGGCCTATCTGTTAATGAAATAAAACTTCAGTGGGGTCCACAGAAGGTGGCTATAGCGTGTGTCTGGGCAATGTATTTCCTAGAAGAAAGTTGGACTGCATTACTTTAATCATATCAAGGGGGGGTATCCTCTGGGGTTATATGTAAGGAGGCACAGTGCATATGAATTTGAAAATAGCAATTTGAAATATGACTCTTTGGCCACTTGTTCTTTCACTTTTGACCTAGTCTGATGTCAGATGGGTACACACATCATGGATGTCTTTTGGGAGTGAAGGTCAGGAGGCATGCTGTCTATATATAACAGCAGCAACTTGAAATACAATTGTGATAATTTGTTCTTTCACTTCACCTCAATCAAACACCAGTGGAGTATATAATGTGTAAAAAGTTGCCAGTGTTACCTGATGTGTAAGTAAAGCATACTACTACTGGTTGCAGATATTTGTTTTTTACACATAAAATATACACATATGCATAAATATCATATTTATTCAAATATTCCAGTCAGTGTCTACTTAGTAGCATTGCTGTTCAGCATTTCCCAAGCCACTTCAGCACAACAGTCAAGAATGGATTCTGACCCAAATACAACAGCCAATAAGTTAATAGTTAAGGTGTTCACCTCACAAATACAAGATGCAGGGTTTGTTTCTGACCTTGGGATATTGGCTAGGCTTAAAATAGCTCTTCAGGGCAGTTAACCTAACATTCACCTATGACCCTAATCGTTCTGTCAATAACATGACAAAGAAGTAGTTTCATAGTACTTTATGCTGTCAAATGAAAGTTTCCATGTTGTTGGAAGACATTTCACTGATACCTGATGTTTAACTTACCACCATTTTGCAACCATATGCACTTTAGTATTACAATATACAAGCATGCATGAATATCATATATATGCAGACATGCCAGACACTTTCCACGTTCTAATATTGTGGAACAGCATTTCATAGGTCAAATCAGGAGACCGATCATGAATGGCTAAAGTTGGCTTAATTTTCATAAGAAATTAACAGAAATATTAATTAGATGGCCAAGAATATATTTGTAAAGTGTTGGGTGGGCGTTCAAAAGACATGCGTAATGGGCATGCCTTCATTGAAAGTTGAATGTTAAGCTGGCACCTCTGCGTTCGTGAAAATCTACTGCCAATCATCAGCGGACCAGAGTTCCGCTGTGGCAACCCGTAACTGGGAAAAGCCGAAAAGACAAACAAACTTCATGATATCAAACCAAAGTTTACATAATGATGGGAACTTCAGTAGTACTTCTATATAGCGACCACTATATTTACATTTGTCAATAAAATATGCATATATGCATAACTATTTATTTATACTTTGTTGGCCAGGTTAGTCCCACTTGGCCAATATCTTCTTTTCAGGGCAGACCTATGGTGGTATTCATACTGACTAGGGGAAATGTGGCCCTTGCACTGGGTAAAATTCCCTATTCTTTTTGATAAGGGCCATGAGATCTTTCACATCCACCTGAGCTACCACCAACTCAGGCAGACGGGACCTCAGTTTAATGTCTTATCTGAAGAACAGCTATCTACTTATGCCACACTACAGTGTCAGTACTGGAAAGTTAATACAGCCACCTTGTGTGGGAGTGGAACCCACAGACCTCTCTACCAAAGGCAAACATGCTACTTGTTGTGCTACCTGCTGAGCTACTTTACTATAAAATATCATATTTCTGGAAACATGAGGCGATGCTCATTTGAAACACCATCTTACACACTCAGTCAGCATACTCGTCAGAAATATCTTGTGAAATAAATGGGTTACTTGGTACTAGAGAAAATGTAAATTATTTACTTGCAATATTATGGATACATGATATATGTTAATAATTTTGTTAATCGTAGAATCATTGAAAATATAAGGTAACTGGGCCCCTACCAAGTACTACCACTTAGATCTTATTTTCTTTTTCAAAGAGCAACAGGGCAGTCATATCAGGGTGAATTTGTAAATATCCATCAAATAGTCTAACTCCTTTTTGAAGTAGGAGAGTATGTTGCATTGATTAATTTGGACTGGAAGTTTGTTCCAGAGAAAGGTTAATCATTGCAACATAAATCTATCTCTCCACTATGTTTTGTTTATTTGCTAAAACAGCTTTGGATCCCTAGTTCTAGTGTCAGTAGAGCTGTTTGGTTTGTGGAGATGCAAGAGGTTTAGTGCTCCTGGCTCCCTAGTGACCTGAAAGGCATGGCACACATTGCTCCTAATGTGGCCATAGAACACTGAATAAAGAGACTCTGCTGTTAGCTTCTCTGGTAGTGTTTATCTTTTAAGCCTGTGATCTTTTATTAGAAACCTTTGGGGTCTTTCCAGTTGCTCCAAAAGGGCATTGTATTTAATAATATGTCTGATAAATGCAGAATATAGAGGGATAGGAACGTCTTTAGATCTGGACAAAATGCTTTCTGCAGTCATCTGTGCTGGATAAAAAGATTTCTTAATCCCTGCTGCAATGTGATTGTCAACATCAAGAAAATTATCTACCACGTTCTCTCAGCACACTGTCATTTTGAAACAAGGTGTTGTCTGTACTATAAAAAGGATAAAAGGATTGTTTACCAAATGCAATGCTATTACATTTTAGTACTTAGTTTTAACCTTTGTTGAGCACCAGCTGTTGATATGTAGGTTCTATTTGGAGTTTGTGTGTCAGTTAAGGCTTGAGGGTGATATCAAGTTTACAGATGTCCAAAAGCTTGGCTAGCCAGAAATCCCCTTTGAAATTTGGACATCTGTGAAGTATATACTAAATAGAATGGATTGCAGCATGGAGCTCTGACAAACAGTAGTGCTGACCTTCATGTTTACTGAGAACAACCTGCACCCTCACTATATGTGTGTTACCCTTCAACCAGTTTGTTATCCTCCTAACTATGTAATGGTCAGTTTGTGTGTTACCCTTCAACCAGTTTGTTATCCTCCTAACTATGTAAGGGTCAGTTTGGAGCTCATTCAGCATGTTTATTATATTAGCATGTGGTATGGTGTCAAAAGGCTTAGCCAGGTCAAGATATACTGTAAGGACAGAATTGTCCACTGTTCACAGGTTGCATCATTGTCTCAAAGAGATTGACCAGATTCATTAGACAGGATCTAGCCTTAACAAAGCTGAACTGCTGGAAGTCAATCTTTATAAGATTTTTGATATAAGAGTTAATTTGTTCAGTTATAATATGTTCCACGGGTTTGCAGATGGGAATAGTGGGTTAATGGATCTGTAGTTTCTGGGTTCAATGGTCAGTACACCTTATGAAGTCGCATCACAATAGTTATATATCATACTTTATGAGCAAAACAACTAGCTAAGTTCAGATCGAATAGCTGTAGGAATACGGCCCTAGGAAATGTCTTGTACGGTTTATCAGGCTATGGAGTGTATTACGCCCCATGGATGATGTATTTTTCATTTTGGAAAGTACTCTTAGTAGCTACTTTTTGGTTATATGGGGATGGTTGAGGTTCTGTGAGATATGTGGGCTTCATATAGTTCTTTTGGGGGTCAAATTTACTTAGTTGTAAGGCTGTTATCTCCACTGGATTTGAGTAGGTTGTACCTTTTTGGATAAGTTCAGAGCATTGCTGGATGTTATTCCTTAGTTTCCTAACCTAACTAATGGAGGATTTGTAATTATCTTTCATTTCTGATGCTAGCCTAAGTTCAAAGGATGCCTTCAAATTCCTGATGGTGTTTTTTTTTTCATTTGAAAGTTTTTAATGTTAATCTTAATTTGAAGGTTTCTTTGTTCTTTTTTGCTACGCAGTTTAAGAAGCTTTTTTCTTTTATTACATTATTTTTTATTTATACATGTGGACCATCAGGGTGATTTACCATCAAACATACCATTTTGTATAGATATGGTAGAGATTGCCAGTTCAATGCATGGATCTAGGTGCACATAAAGTTTGTTTATGCATTTACTTGCTGTATCAGTGTCTTGTGTAATGCAGTTAAATCTGAATTTTGAGAATACCAAGGGAATAGTTGATATCAGTACCCTGTTGGTAAGCACTTTGTCAAGAATATTTTGCCTTCTATTGGGTTCTTTAACAATCTGGTTCAGGGAGTTTTTGTTCATGAAATCAAGGAATTTGAGGTATAACCTATAGTTGAGGTATAGATATCCCAGTTTATTGATGGGTAGTTAAAATCTCCTAGGATAATGGAATTCCTTTTAATTTGGAAGTCTCCCAGTGTATTTACGAACATAACAACAATTGGCTAAGTTTCTGGTGTCATTCTAAGGGGATCCAGTATCTGTCTGCCTGGGATGACATGATCGACAGACCATGATGCTTTGCCAGAGATGTCCTGCACCTGTTGCCCTTGGGATTCCGGATACTGGCTAAGGCTCTTGCCACCCCTATAGTGCCTTTTTTAGGCAAGATTCAAATGACAAATTCACCATCGTAACAGGTACAAGCAAGCAAAATCTGTGGGTAATGCTACTTAATGCCAGAAATCTAAACCGCAAAATGCACTCACTCAAAGCACTCCTTAAAATGGAGAACATCGACATCTGTACAGTGTCAGAGACCTGGTTCAAGGCAACAGAGAGCACCCCTGCATTACCAGGCTATAATTCATACCACACCTTTCGGCCACCTAACCTGGACTGAAACATTAAAGGTGGAGGCATGTCCATATTCATTAAGGATATCCACACCTCCAGGCTAGTTGCTCAGCATAATGCATCCGAGATTATCCAAGTGCAACTAACTCTGGGCATGACCGCAATCCAAATTGTAGCTTGCTACAGATCCCCCACTATGACCCAGGATTCCCACTCCTCATTTCTTGATACACTGGAAATATTAGGGTACAACCCAACTCCCTAATAATGGGCGATTTCAACTACCCCACCATTAACTGGAAAACTACTCATGTGCCAACTCGTTTGCTCAACGTTTTCTGGAATTCATAAATTCCAACACCTTGGATCAACTTATCCACACCCCCACCAAGGGCAGCAAAATCCTATTGGTTATTACCAACATGGGTGACCGGTGTTCCACACCAAAGGTCAATTTCTCGTTGGTCAGATCCGACTTCAAGCTAATCACCCTAGACATCCACATCCCACCCCCACCCCCCATTAGGGAAACTGCTGTAAAACATTTCTCCAAAGCCAACTTCATGCTTCTGAAGACAGAAGTGGCAAACTTCACGACACCCATGTGGATGGATAATAGAGATATGACTGCTAAACCCTACACAATTGCACTTTATAAGCACTTACATGAGTGCATGGATCGTGCTATCCCTAACAGAACCAAGATGCTATCCTCCAAAAGAATTAAGCCAATCTGGTGGTCCTCTGCCATAAACAAACTCTACAACAGACGAAAGAAACTGTTCAAAAAAGAGTAAAATCCCATGATTAGAGGAACTCTCTGGTCAGCTACAGTAAGAAGCTGAGATCCCTCATAAAATCCTCCAAAGCTAGTTACGAAAACAAAATCACCACTGATTCTAAAGACAACCATAAAACATTCTATAGCTATGTCAAGAATCTCAATGGCAACACTCAGATCTGCTCTGATTTACAGCACAATGGCACTAAATAAACAGAACCAACTGATATTGTCAACATACTGGCAGAGAGATTCAGTGCTATCTTTACCCCTCTCTCACACCCTAAAGGGCCCATCTCTATACAGGAAGAATGCAAAGTTCCTGTAATCATGGCTGCACAGGTAAAAACCACACACTCCAAAGCCAAGAACACAGCATCCATGGGACCTGACAACATCCCAGGCTGCATTCTACATGGACTACAGAATAAAGTGGCACCCCATCTAAGTACCATATTCAATCATAGCCTCACCTTAGGCTTTGTGCCCACTGAATGGTGCACAGTGATGGCTATCCCACTCCACAAAGGGGGATCCACCACAGACCCCGGGAACTACCACCCCATTAGCCTGACGAGCCTGGTCTGCAAGGCCATGGAACTTATCATCATGGAACTTATAAACAAAGACATTGGTAATCTCCAAACTCTGAACCCCACCTGATTCGGGTTTGTAAAAGGGAGATTATGTCTCCTAAACCTGATAGACTTCTTTGAAGCAGTCATCAAAGCCGTAGACGAGGGTAAGGTGGTTCAGACAGCCTATCTAGATCTTGTCAAGGCTTTCGACACCATCACCCACTCTGGAATTATAGATAAACTCACTAAACTAGGTATAAATCCCTATGTCACAAGATGGGTTGCCAAATGGCAGACTGACAGAACCCACACTGTGAAAGTAGCATACTCCAAATCTGACTTCAGACCACTGACAAGTGGAGTACCACAAGGTTCAGTCCTGGGTCCTCTCCTGTTTGGTATCTACTTCTCTGAAGTACAGGCTAACACAGAAGGTCTTTGTCTAATGAAGTTCGCAGATGACTGCAAACTAGGAGCCATAATCAAAACTCCTAACAATGTGGACATCCTACAAAAGGACCTCACTGAGACAGATGCCTGGTGTCAAAGCCATGGCCTCAAGCTCAATGCCAAAAAGTGCATTGTCATCCCCTTTGGTAAAAACTCTGTACCCATGAACTATCACATAGGCGGTAGTAAATTTAACACCGAAAGTGTGATAAGAGACCTTGGGACACAGGTGAGCAGTAGTCTCTCCTTTGATAATCACATCGCCACAGTAGTCAGGAAATCCTTCTACGTGGCACACCTCATCACAAAAGGTTTCTCATCCAGGATAAAAAAAGGTCATTGTTCCCCTCTACTCGTCACTCATTAGACCCATTATATAGAGTACAACACCCCTTTTGGTATGTACCTCACAAGACATCTACAACAACTGGAAAGGCTGCAGAAATACCTCACAAAGAAGATTACCGGCCTCAAACAGATGCCCTATGCAGACCGTCTCAAAAATCTCCAGCTTTACTCGGTCACATATCGCCTACTCAGAGGCGATCTCTGCCTAACATACAAAGCTATGCCAAACCCAGAGCTGTTGGACATGCTCCACGTAAAGAAATCCCAATCTCTCCAAGCTACACACTCTAGGGACCTAAACTTTGTCACCACAATAAACAGAACATGCTGGAGGGATAGATTTCTGTTCCAGAGACTTCCCATACTCTGGAACAAGCTACATATCTATATCAAACAAAGCTCCTCATTAGCACTCTTCAAGAAAAATCTTGATGATTGGATTGGAAATAGGAAATTCACCCCGGGGATCACTTCTGTGACTCTGCTCGACAGTGGCACAGGAAAATAATTTTCCTGGGTGGAGAAAGCCAGGGTACCTTTTTGGCTAGGCTTTTATAAAGGCTCTAGGGCCAATAGCCTAGTACCTACCTATGAACCTATGAACATGATTTGTGGGAGCATAGATGGAGTCTTCTAACATGTTATAACATGATAGCTACTCTTGTTTAGTGTTACTTGGATCTCATTTAGTTTAATTTCTGGGTCTATAAGCATCTGCCTAGAGTTAATGTGGTTCACAACAAATATAGATACTCCACCGCAGTTACCATCAGCCGAAAAGACATGGTACGTACAAACTCCTGGAATGGAAGGAGTTCTTTCTGCACTTTTAAAACAAGTTTCTGTAGTAACTCAGACATTTACGTACTGCAAATACAGCATAGCCTCAAGATCAGGTCATTTGTCATTTAGAAAACAGTGTAAGAAACTTCTCTGTGTGGAAGATTTTCAGTCCATATATTTCTAGTTAATCACTGTACATTAATCAGATCAGACAATAGTAGTAGAAGTAGCAAACTTAAACTCGTCTTAAGTCAAAACAAAACAAAGCAAACAATAATAATAGAAAATATATAATTGTACAGCATTACTAAGTATTCGAAAGTAATTCAAGCAAGGCAGGCAGTCTGTTTCCACTCGAAAATCCTTTATTAAGTACACAGACAAGCAATCCAAGTAAAACAAAAATAGAGTAATAATTTCTTCACAAGCTTTCTAAATATATATACATACCTTTTATCAGGCATGGGAGTGGTTTATTGTGCTGTAAAACAAAGTGTTATTGGTACACATGTTAAATTCACATCCCTTCCCCCATCAGTGTGACATTCGAGCTGGTCCTGCCCTACTTAGTAGCTGTCATAATAATATATAACCCTTATGTACTTTAAATAAAATTTATAATGATGTGGTACCTCTTATTTAACCAGATTATTAAGTAGATTAAGTCTGTGATTTTATCCAAGACAATATACTACATGGCTGGAAATATATCAACCTTGGTTCATTTGGCAATCAAAAATATATATAAATATGTACATATACATTTTTCAGGTAAAAATCAGTTTCTGTTTTCATAACCTATTGTTAACAACGATCGCTTTCGTCCTTCTAGACTTCTTCAGGTCTGTGTACAAGAACAAGTATAATTAGTTACTATTGTTATTACACATCATTTTGAATAAAGTGAAAAAAAAAAACAGAAAAAATAAGAAAAAATGTATATATGATGATGGAAACAAAATATACACTTAAATTTCAACTGATTTAAAATGGTATTTAAAACCAATTTGTAGAATAAAATAAAATAAAACGCAATTAGTCATGTAAACAATGTGGCAATTTTCTAAGTTCCAGTGCAATTTTAATTGAATAGTAGTAGTTTAGTCCAGGCTTCCTAAAAGAGTTCAGCTTTAATTGCCACATGAGTTCATGTCTCTCCAGAATAATCAGGATGTCTCCTTCAAGATCACCCATGTCTATGCGATCCAGGATCTGGAACTTAAAACCTGAGTGTCTTTTATGAAGAGAAAGGTATTTGGTTAGTGCGTTATTTTTACATCCAGAGCAGATTTCTGACAGATGACATGAAATCCTACGCTTGAGTTTATTTACAGTCTTGCCCACATAGACTGCATCACATTCATTGAACTGTGCCCTGTAAATTACTTTTGTAGTGTTACAGTTACCCCCTACACTGGTTTTAATGGTCTTCTTTAAATAAGGGCAATAAAAACTATCACCTTGTTGTATAAATATACAAAATGTACAATTAGTTTCACATCTTTTAATGCTTTTCTCATATGGTCTAGGTATAAATTCAACAAAACTTCTAATGTTCCTGGCCATCCTCAATCAAACAACCCCCTTCCTGAAGTTTACCTCTTCCTATAGCTGTACTTCAACCACTTTCTTAGATATGCAGATTTCCAAGGACACCAACAATAACAGAATCACCACTGATCTATTCAGAAAACCAACAATGGTTAACTTATTACTCCACAGTAAAAGTCTACAGCCTACAAAAAACAAGTATAATGTATTGATGTCCCAAGGCTATAGATTAGCTAGAATTACCACAGAGATGGAACCATTTTTGAGAAACCTGAACAACTTAGAGAATGATTTTCTAGTGAGAGGCTATGAAAGTCAGATGTTAAAAAACATCCTGGAACCCATTATAGAACTGAGAAGGACTGAAGCACCTTCACTCAACTTCCCCAGTAGAAAAATGTTAAGTAATTCCACAGAGAATAACAAATGCAAAAATAGCTGCATCCTGACATACACTTTGGATTATCACAGTATCAAAAATATTATTGAAGAAAACTGGGACATTGTCACAGGAAACCCTTTTCTGATTAACATCTTAGGTGAAGCCCCATCATGTGTTTATAGGAGGGCCAGGAACATTAGAAGATTTGTTAAATTTAAACCTAGACCATATGAGAAAAGCACTAAAAGATGTGAAACTAATTGTACATTTTGTATATTTATACAGCAAGGTGATAGTTTTTATTGCCCTTATTTAAAGAAGATCATTAAAACCAGTGCAGGGGGTGACTGTAACACTAAAAAAGTAATTTACAGGGCACAGTGCAACAAATGTGATGTATTCTATGTGGGCAAGACTGTAAATAAATTCAAGCTTAGGATTTCATGTCATTTGTCAGAAATCCGCTCTGGATGTAAAAATAATGCACTAGCCAAACACCTTTCTCTTCATAAAAGACACACAGGTTTTAAGTTCCAGATCCTGGATCGCATAGACATGGGTGATCTTGAAGGAGACATCCCGAATATTCTGGAGAAACATGAACTCATGTGGCAATTAAAGCTGAACTCTTAGGAAGCCTGGACTAAACTACTACTGTTCATTTAAAAGTGCACTGGAACTTCAAAAATTGCCACACTGTTTACATGACTAATTTTATTTTATTTTATTCTACAAACTGGTTTTAAATACCATTTTAAATCAGCTGAAATTTAATTGTATATTTTGTTTCCATCATCATATATACATTTTTTCTTATTTTTATTGTTTTCTGTTTTTTTCCACTTTATTCAAAATGATGTGTAATAACAATACTAATTATACAATTATATATATTTTTGGTTCTTGTACACAGACCTGAAGAAGTCTAGAAGGACAAAAGCGATCTTTGTTAACAATAGGTTATGAAAATAGAAATTGATTTTTACGTGCAAAATGTATATGTATATATTTATATATATATATATATATATATATATATATATATATATATATATATATATATATATATATTTTGATTGCCAAATGAACTAAGGTTGATATATTTCCAGTTATGTAGTATATTGTCTTGGATAAAATCACAGACTTAATAATCTACTTAATAATCTGGTTAAATAAGAGGTACCACATCATTATACATTTTATTTAAAGTACATAAGGGTTATATATTATTATGACAGCTACTAAGTAGGGCAGGACTAGCTTGAATGTCACACTGATGGGGGAAGCGATGTGAATTTAACATGTGTACCAATAACACTTTGTTTTACAGCACAATAAACCACTCATGTGCCTGATAAAAAGTATACATATATATATATATATATATATATATATATATATATATTTAGAAAGCTTGTGAGGAAATTATTACTCTATTTTTGTATTACTTGGATCGCTTGTTTGTATACTTAATAAAGGATTTTCGACTGGAAACAGACTGCCTGCCTTGCTTGGATTACTTTCGAATACTTTACTTAGTAATGCTGTACAATTATATATTTTCTATTATTATTTTTTGTTTTGTTTTGACTTAAGACGAGTTTAAGTTAACTACTTCTACTACTATTGTCTGATCTGATGAATGTACAGTGATTAAGAAATATATGGACTGAAAATCTTCCACACAGAAAAGTTTCTTACACTGTTTTGTTTTTTGGACCCACTACACTTTAGTGGGTTGTTTTGAGACTTCGGGGATACCACAGAAATTACTTGTTTTTTTGTCATTTGTCATTTAGAGATCTGACATTGATCAGGGTTGCATTAAGTCAGCTAGTGCTTGATTTGTGTTGGTTAGTCTGGGAGTTCCATTAGCTAGATTCTTTCTAAAAATGGTACTACAGTGGCAGCAAAGGCTTTAGCCAGAATACAGAAGCCCTGGAAGGAGAGGCGTGAGCTATCCCTGGTGAAGGAAGATTGACTGTTTACCATCTCCTATCATGTTGACATGTACTTGATCCCCCAGAAAGTCACCAACTATGCAGCCAATTGTTGAATCCATCATATTTTCCCTGTATTTTGGCATAATTTGAGGAGAAGTAAGGATTTTGTTCAAAAGCAGGGTCTTAACCTGCATTTGTGGCATGCATGGAGATCTCTGCCTTATCTCTCTGCATAGCCTTCATGCATTCTATGCATTGGGTCATTCACACCCACATATACGACTGCCTTGTCCTCATCATATTGACTTGTCTTAAGAGTCTTTACCACCCCTGATATGTTAGAGATTCTGATTAGTATCTTGAACCAGAAGGAATTTATATAGCACTCCATGGTATCTAATGGAAGCATAAAAAAACAATTTAAAAACTTTGCCCTTAAATTTTGTGTAAGTAGCACTACATTGCAGATATTTTTGGTTATTTCCCTATTAAATATGCAAATATTCATAGTACCATAATTTCATAAACACCACAAAACAGAGTGACACCAACAAAACTGTTTTGTTGAAAACTAAAGACCACATCTACATGTACAAAAGTCTCGATGATATGATGTGCTGGCTATTGTCATACCTCTCAACTGTCCAGAGTTCTGTGGAATGTTCAGATTTTTACCTCATTTTTTTGGCCTGTTCGTCATAAAATGTGTGGTCTTTTGGCAAATCACTGTAGATTGAAGTCACTAATTAATGACATAAATTTGAGTTTCAGACTTCATATCCTTCATAAAAATGGATGTTAACACAAATCCTGTCATTCTAGCAACTTTCTAAGTTTATATGCACAGTATTTAAAATCTGTCCCTATTTTAGGTCTTTGTCTTCCCATTGTTTTAGGCTTTGTCCAGATTTTTTGTTGAGAGGTATGACTATTGCTAGATAACAGAGCAAAGGTAATCCAGAAAGCTCAAGCCATTTTAGTATGCCACCTGTGACCCAGAGGGAGGGTGAGAGGGCTAATGAGAAACTGAGTATAAAGAATTAGACCAGATAAAATCACTTTAGCTCTGGATCTATGAGACCTTTCTTTTGATGCCCTCCCTGTGGAAGGAATAAAGATGCCTTGTTGAAGTTTCAAGAAGCTTATTCAAGATGGATGAGTGTTATTGTTCTAATACATTGCATTCAGTAGGTCAGTTATTTAAAGGTAGTTACAGACAATGGTGGGAGGATCCAGGGAAGCTGATTTAATGAATATCTGAGAAATGGAAAAACAAGGAGACAGTTTCATAGCCCAGTGGTAAGTGCTTCATTTGAATATACCCGAAGAGCCCGTGTCGGTTTTCCAGCTTAGCAACCTGTGGATGCTCATTCTTAAGTTAGTGATTCTTCTGTAAATTAATAGGTGACCGAAATCTCTTCCTTTGGCAGTCTCATTTTTATTTAAATATTCTAAATGTGTATAGTGCTGTGATTAGTGTTCCTTTATTACCGTTCATATGATATTGGCAATTTCCTACACTTGTGGAAGTCAGCTACCATAATCCTACACCGTTCCCCATGGGAAGCCTTATTGACAGGCTCAGTACATATATGCATATTACTTTGTGTGGCCTGTTGCAGAAGTTCATAGAAAAGGCAGGATTCATACAGATTATAGTCAACTGGGGCATTACAAGTTACAGTCTACTCCAAAGCTTGGTGTTCAAAAAGGATGTAGTACATCTCCTGTTATCATAATGTCATTGATGAAGGTCAACTAACTGCTGCAACATATTCTGCTCTCATTAAAGCATTTTATGTAGTATCTTATATGGACTCATTTAGTGGTTATTATGACATGGATGAATTAGATCCAGCCTAAAATGATTTTATAGCTATAGATAGAGAACAGAGATTTGGTATATTTATAGACAATTTCTCAAACAAATAATGTACAGTTACATCTCATGTTCCTCTGGGTTATGCTTTAAGACCCCCTAATTTCTCTGTATTGCTCATACTCCCTTCCACATATACAAATGATGCTCTGCACTGAAGACACATATGTACAGCACTGGACAAGTATTTTAAGAAGACCATAAAGTGGTTATGTAACAAGTGGAATGGGGGATTTTTTGGTTCTAAAACCATGGCCTCTGTATGTAGTCCAGAAAATAAAAGCCATGATAATTGGTCACAAAAAGGCAGGCCAAGACAGAAAAGTGGTAAAGCTGAAACTGGGAAGAATTAAAAAATAACTGAGGAGTTGTGGATTCTACTCACTTACCTTTTCTACATACATTGTAAACTAGTTTACATAGCAAACAAACTGCATACACATAACCAGAATATGTGACAATATCAACACTTCACTTGTATGGCATCCATTTGTAATTATTTTAATATAAATACTTCGTTCTTCTTTACACATTTCTCTCTTATACCTGGCAGTTTTGTGTTCAACATTCTTACACTTCAATTATTTTTGCTGTTACTACATTGTGGCACAAAATGGATTTAGAGCCAACTCACTTTCAAGAAAAAAAAATGGAATGAATAAATAAACAGGAGTGGACTATGTGTTTGTTTTGCTGCATGTTGTATTATAAGGTAATCATTTTTCAGTTCCCACTTCATGCTTGCCTTCATGAAGTGACACATCCACCCAATAAAAAATCCAGGGATGGAAATCATTATTTGAGATGTTCACTACAAAAGGACAAGGTGAAAAATAAATGTATTTTATGTATGTAGCATATATCTGCACAAGTACTGGGTTATTTGTTATATGATTTTTTTCAAATACTGCTTTTAGACTACTAGTGTCTCCTTAGCTGCCATGGATTGGTGTGCTCACTACCTTTCCTTAAACTATGTCAAGTGAGAGGGATTCTCAGCTGCCTTGAACAACTACCTTACAGAAAGAGAAGTGTCTCCCCTCCTACTTTAACACTGGTGGTTCTACATAATGAATGCATCCCCCTACTAAGCTTCAGTTTTTTGTAGACTTTATTCAACTATTATAATTGCAGAGTTTTGTGAAAGTGGTGTGCACACCAACTAGGTCACAAAAGGATAGGTCCTTCATTTTTCCTGCTAGTGGTAACCCACATCTGTGGTTGGTATCAATCCTGATACCTTGCATTAAGCCTGCTGATTTGCTAATTTATACAATCTTGGTCAAACCAGTAGCACAGGGTTTATACTGGATATATCACTTTCTATTCTACTCTCTTATTAAATAATTAATTAGCAAGCAAACTTGAGGCGAGTATATTGCACAAAATGTGCTACTCCTGTTATAAATGCAGGTATCAACCTCAGGTTCCTTGCTTCAATAGGTTGTTTTTTGAGGTGGCTTGGACTGTCCCTCATGGTGCATCGGCACCACTTCTAACTTCAAACCTAAGGTTTTAAATGGCCTAAGAATCTGTGAGCACCATTTTCAAATTCTACTCTTAGATTAGTAGAGTCTCGTTAGTGGCTAGGAGTTGGTGTGCTCACCACGGAAGTGTTTTTTGCCATTTTCTGCTTCTACACCTAGATTTTGACCAGTTTAAGTTACTATATATTGTTTAATCCTCACAATCCTACCTGTTTACTGTAATTAGGAACATACAACAAGTGCCTAGCTGCTGTAACAGCAACACTGAGGCTACCTGTGACTCACTCAATTGACACAAGCTGAGTTACCATTAAAATTACTGTTTTCTACTATTTTACTCTATGACATTAGCAGTTTCTATGACCCTGCCAGTAGTATTTTGTGAATAGCTGCTGTATGACTTACCCTCTAAGTCCGGACTGCAGAGGCAACCAGGAGACTCTTTGCGAGCTCGGCATATCCGTGCAGTTCTATCTATTCCAGTCTGCCCTTGTGAAAGACGTTATATGTGATGTGCCCATAATCTTTGTGTAGCAGTCTACTTATTGGCAGTGTAGCTCCTAATAACTAAACTGTTTTCACCTAGTTTATCTTGCTGTTTATGCATTTGATGTTTATACAGACATAATTTGTTAAAATGTTGAGATTTGCAAAGATTGACACTTCTGATTTCTAGATATACATACTTTGTTAGACTGTTTAAAGAGACCTGCAAAGACTGATGCTTTTTGAGGTTTAGCTGTACAGAACTTGTTAGACTGTGTTGAAAATTTATAAAGTCTGTATCTACATGCTTACCTTTCTGTCATATGAAATGTGTAGACACTTACATCATTTGTGCTATTCTAAGTAATGTTATTGTGAGGTTATGTAGTCTTAACCATATACATGCTAAATGAATTATTCTGCATTGTTGAATGTTCGATAATATTACTGCATTGACCTGTCCTCTATCTTGCTGTATCTCTACCTTTTTCAATCTTTTGAGATTTTCATACCTCCTAACTGTCCAGATTTTCACAGAATGTCCAGATTTTTGTCTCATATTCTTGGCATGTTATTCATAAAAATTGTGCCTTTCTTGGCAAATCACTGGAATGATCTGAAGATTGAAGTCAGTAAATAATGGCATACATTTGAGTTTCAGACTTCAAATCCTTCAGAAAATATATGTTAAAACAATCCCTGTTACTCTAGCAACCTTCTATGTTTAAAATAGCAATATTTAAAATATGTCCCTATTTTTGGGCCTTTGTCCCCTTATTTTGTCAGACTTTGTTAGATTTCTTGGCACTAAAAGGTTGAGAGGTATGGATTTAGTTATACCTAACAGCCTTTCTATCCTTACTCATCCCCTAACTCCCTCAACTGCAACATTTTCTCTTTTTTCTTGCAGCTTTCCTTATACTATATAATAAAAACCAAACTATTACTCTTCTCCCCTACTCACAAAGTCTTCTCACCACCTCTCACCATAACATAGGTTCATAGGTAGGTACTAGGCTATCGGCCCTGGGGCCTATACAAGCACAGCCAAAAAGGTACCCTGGCTTTTGCCACCCAAGAAAATTATTTTCCTGTGCCACTGTCGAGCAGAGCCACAGAGGTGATCCCCGGGGTGAATTTCCTATTTCCCATCCAATCATCAAAATTTTTCTTGAAGAGTGCTAATGAGGAGCTTTGTTTGATATAGATAGGTAGTTTATTCCAGAATATGGGAAGTCTCTGGGACAGGAATCTATCCCTCCGGCATGTTCTGTTTATTGTGGTGACAAGTTTAAGGTCCCTAGAGCATGTAGCTCAGAGGGATTGGGATTTCTTTAAGTGGAGCATTTCCAACAGCTCTGGGTTTGACATAGCTTTGTATGTTAGGCAGAGATCACCTCTGAGTAGGCGATATGCGACGGAGTAAAGCTGGAGTTTTCTGAGACGGTCTGCATAGGGCATCTGTTTGAGGCCGGTAATCCACATCTAACAATGGCACCATAATTTCCCCAGAAACTTGTACTAAACTACTAGGGGTAATCATCAACAACAACCTAAAGTTTGATGCTCACATAGACAAAACTATCAAAACAGTTAATAAGAAACTAGGCTCTTTATACAGGATTAAACAATTCCTAACCCCAGCTGCCAGAGCTGTTATTGCCCGGACACACCTGATATCAACCCTTCTTTATGCCTCACCCATCTTTGTAAACCTAAGCAAGTCAAACCTCAATAAACTTACTAGCTGCTACAATAATATAGCCAGATTTGCTACAGATTCAGCTTATAGAACCCATCACTGCCTAAACTTTCAATCCTTAGACTGGCTAGAACTACCCTATCAACTTCAATATAACCAACTTATAGTCCTTCACAAAATTCTCTTCCAACCAAACAGTACACCCATACTGAAAAATATTATCACTCCCTACAATAACCTAAAAGCCCTCCGCTCTTCTAGCAGAATGCTAGTACAAACTACTAAAGCTCACAACTCAGTTGGTGAATCACTATTCTCCAGCTCTGCTGGTAAAAACTGGAACTTACCTCCTGCAGAACTTACTACTCTGTCCTCCTTACCTCAATTCAAAATATCCTTAAAGAAATACCTAAAAACGCACTGGATTTGCCCATGCACAAATCCTGACTAACCCTCCTCAAACAGAAACTATATATGAGAACCTAGCTACAAGTATAAAACTCTGATCCTTAAAATGGTCAGAATTAATTTGTCTCTCACCTGCTGGTAAGATTTGAAATAAGGTTGATAGCATGTATGTTAGCCACCTTAAGGCTATGAGTTTCCCCTTATCAGATATAATCTCTAACTATCTCCTCCTCAACCACCTTAATTCTAAATGTTCCCCTTCTCAGATGTAATCTCCAATGATTTCCTCCTTACCTCTTAACTTCCATCCATTTCCTGCCTGTATTTCAGAAAAACATGTAATTGTGTGTATATAGCATTAAACAAATATCTATGTTGTTAAAATACAAAATAAAAATTTCACTGTAATTACACTTGTTTATGTATATTTGGAGCTTTATTCCCTGGCCCTCCACTGAAAATGAACATGTATCCAGTCAGGCTTTCTCGGTTAACAAATGTAAAATAAAATAAAAATTAATAAAATACTCTGTGAACAGGAAGGTTTCTCAGCTGCCTTGAACAACTCCCCTACAGAAAGTGAAGTGCCCCCCTCCTGGTTTAATACTGTGTTCTACATAATATACCTCACACCCTACTAAGCTATAATTTTTTTGGGACTTTATAATTGCAGAGCTTTGGGAAAGTGGTGTGCACACCAGCTAGGTTACAAGAGGATAGCCCCCCCTCCATTTCTCCTACTAGTGATAACCCACATCTGTATTTGGTATCAATTGCGAATACCTTGCGTAAGGCCTACTGCTTTGCTAATTTATACAGTCTTGGTCAGACCAGTAGCACAGGGTTTATACTGGATATATCACTTTCTATTCTACTCTCCTATTGAATAATTAATTAGCACGCAAGCTGAAGCAAGTATATTATACAACCTTTGCTACTCCTGTCACAAATGCAGGTACTGGCTTCAGGTTCCTTGCTTCAGTAGTTTTTTTTTTGCGGTATCTTGGACTAGCCCTCATGGTGCAACCCACATTTATACCCTAATCATACTACTCTCCTCCACTTTCAGACCACCTCTTCCTGTCATCTTCTACCTATCACATCTCTCCACCCTCTACCTTACCATTCCCCCAACCCAAAAACTACACTCATAGAACTGCAACTTATATACACTGTTCCTCAATTTACACCTGCCACAGCTCAACACCCCCATACCCCCACTTACATAACATCCTCTCTCCCTTACGTAACTTTTATAACACCTTTGCCATAACCCCAAAACACTACCTAATTCTTTAAGTGACCTTTCTCTCATTTGTGTTCAAAGATATTCACTAAAAACTGCAAATGTCACAAATATAAACACTGTAACATTTTGTCAAACTTTGATCCTGTAATCTTCAGTAACAGACTCTCTTCCATTAACTGCTCTTTCCATCTACACCTGCCCCTTGACAAAGCAATGCAAAATGTCAACACTATATTCCTCAACATTCTTAACTCCCTTGCATCCTTTAGGAAAATAAGAATAAAATCTCACTTTGCACCATGGCTATCTAAGGCCACATGCTCACTAATGTACAAAAGAGATAATGCATGGAAAAACTGGTTAAAATCTAAATCCCAGCTACACCTTCAGACCTGCAAACAACTCCAAAACTCACCAAACAACAGGTCACAATTGATAAGAAAAACTTTTGTCTAAAGCCTCAATCAAGCCATCACAGTAATCCCCAAAAATTTGGAACCCTATTAATAAGATTCTGCATCTTGGTAGCCCTAGCTCGCCTAACCCTTGTCGCTAACAACTCTCCTCTGAAAGCTGCTACCATTTCTTAACTCCCATTTCATTGACTCCATGAACAAATTAACTCATAATAATGATTTTAAAACAATGATTTTAGTGTTTGCTTGAACCAGACACCCTTGGGAACATGGGTTGAACTTTGTTAAGCTTGTAAGAGCCCTGGGGCCATTAGCCTAGAAACCTGCTTTGATCCTACAATAATAACACCACCAACCTCTCTTATCCCCCATCCCTCAACTAAAACTACCACCTTCTCACTCAAACCTGTCCCCACTGTCTACATAAAATCTCTACTCTGAAAATTAAAACCATGTTCTCCCTTAGCTGAAAACCTACCACTCCACTTTCTAAAGCTCGTCTCCAACTCAATAGCCTACCCTTTCTCCATCCTAATTAACTGATGTATGCAAGAATCTGTTGCGCCTCTATATGGAAATAGTTCTACACTATTTCTATCCATAAAGGAGTACATTCCACTAATCTCCCATAGCCATTTTGTCCCCCTCTCCAAACTACTACAAAGATGCATACACAAGCAACTCTAGACTATCTTCTTCAAGAGAACTTACTCATACCCACCCACCATAGCTTTTGCCATAATCAAAGCACAACTACTGCCCTAATTTCCTTCACCCAAATTATCTCAGAAACCAGACAATAACAGACTAATTTCCTGCCTATTTCTTGACCTCTCCAAAGCCTGTGACACTGTCTCCCACCCCAAGATCCTCTCCAAACTCTCTGATCTTAATATCTGTAATTCTACACTAGAATGGTTTTCTAGCTATCTTATCAACAGACAGCAGTCTGTCAAATGGCTGTCTTCCTTTTTACATTTTCTCCCTGTTAATACGGGTGTACCACAAGGCTCCATACTTGGACCACTACTATTTAACATCTTTACCAATGGTCTTCTTACTTCCTGCTCCAAGTCTTCTCTTATACAATACGCTGATGACTCCACAATCATCTCCACTTCTGACAATCTCTCTGACATCCACTCACTAACACAAAACTCCTTCCACTCTGCAGAAAAATGGCTAACTAACAATCAACTCATACTCAACCCCTCCCAAAAAAACAAACCTCCTATTTCTACCAAAATCCCTTTCTCATCTAAAACCCTCCTTTACCATCACATCTTTCGACAACCCTGCTGTAAGTTTTGAAACTCATGCTAAACTACTCGGTGGATCATAGATGATCAACTAAAATTTGATATGCACATCTTAAACAGCATTAAGAAGACACACCAAAAACTAGGCTACTATATAGAAATAAAAACAAAACAACTCACCAATGACTCTTGACTCTTGCTTTATGCTTATCTTCTCCCAAGCCTCAATCATGACTAACTTGCAGTCCTCTCTAAAGTCCCAGCTTGAACTTACTTAAAATAAAGTTGCCAGGTTCATTGCAAATCAACCTTACAACGCTTACCACTGCCTTCTTCCATCCTGTTATCCCTGTTCTCTATTTTCTCCATTTTACCCTTGTCCTTGCCTTTCTCCATATAGACTACCCTCTTCTTTTTTAGTTGTAATTTTTCTTTTTACCCTTTACGCTACTTGTGGTGACACCTAACCGGGAAAAGCCAAAAGACACAAACAAACACTTTACGCTACTTTGAATAGTTACGTTCACCATAGATTGATGTTAGTATTTTCCTCACTGCCTTACAATCCACATATTCTTGTACTGTATGTCAAATGTTTCTCTGACATTTGCTTAATCATTGTATATTTGCTATGTATTTTCACGTCATGTAATAACTATTATCCTCTTCTTGCTTAAATTTCTATATGGAGCTTTCCCCCCTTGCCTCCACTGAAAATGAGCTAAGGCTCAGTTGGACATTACTTGTCAACAAGCATCAAAATAAACTAAACATATAAATCTTGTACTCTGTGCCCACACAGATGCCTGCCTTGGTTCAGCATACACCTGTATCTCTGACAGATGGCTTTTAACAACAACCCAACTATCTTTAAATGTTCATAACCTAATATTAACAAGCAACAGGACACTGTAAATTAGGAAATAACTGGCCACTGAAGCAGCAATCCCAAGGGTAAGGCAGAAGCTTGCAAACAACAGACACCCTACACACTTGCATTTTATTCAATGTCTCCAAATTATTACTGTACTGTCATGCAAGCCATTTGACTAGACCTACACAATTGAGTCCTTTCTGAGAACAAGCCAATGTACCTGATGGTTCTTAACTAAATTATAAAGTGAAAGCTGGCTTATGGATTCTTTTCTTTGCTCCTTTGTGATGGAGCTTTGCACTGGATATTAATTACATTTTTGATTGCTGAGACCATGTACAGAATTCTTGTTTTGCATGATTTTTTGCTTGTGTTTGACTGTTCATGCTTTATACTTGTGAATATGAGATATATTCTTTAGGTACCTATTTTGATGAAAACACTGAAATTTTAAATTCATATACCACACAGGATATGTCAAATAGCGATGCAACTTACTGCATAATATCTGTTGCTAAACAGTTCAAATAAGTATTCTTCCTCTCTGAGACACATGCAATCAGCCGACAAATTAATATTTCTTTACGTAGAAGTTTGCTTTTTGCTAGTACTTGATCCATGTTAAATCACTACTCAAAATCATTATTAGGGCATTGTGTCTCTAATAACACATTTAGGCAAATGAGTCCAGTTTGTGTACATATGAATATGTATAATGAAGTGTGGTATTTTGACTCAGAAATAAGTATCATAACAATAACCATCTACAGTTAAGTCCTTTATATCTGAAAGCAGCTAAAAATATTAGATCACTTTGTTTTGTATAAATTGATGTGGGACATTGTTTCTGCAGTTCTCTTACCCTCACTGTCACAGCATTCCAGAATGGAGGGGTCTTCACGGATCACAGCAGTTAGTGTGTTCACGTCACCATTAGCCGCAGATTGATAAACTACTGTCAAGTCAGTTTCTTCGGCAGAATCACCTTAAGGAGTAAAGAGCCATAATAAATATATTACAGAGCGACACAAAATTAGACATTCTGTGTAATAAATCTGTACATGCTTCACCGTCTCTCTCTGTTTCAGTCTCTTTCATAATTTGAAGTAACCATATTTCACTTATTGACGTGTGTGTTTGTATGTGCAAATGCATGTGTGCGCAAGTACATGTCTGTATGTGTGCATGTTTGTCTATGTATGCATGTGTATGTGAGTACGTGTGTTGTGTGTGCGTATGTGTGCATGCGCGTGTGTGTCTGTGCGCATGTATGAGAAGGTGCATATGGGTGCTTTGTTTATATGATGCTCAGAAAAACACTGAGAGAGAAAGAGAGATAGAGAGAGGAAGAAGTCATATTCAGTGCTTGAAGTAGTAAATGCCTCAGGTTTATTGGGTCAGTACTTTTCTAATATGACTGCATGCCTATTGTGAGAGTATTGGTTTTTTATTTTTCAGTTGCTGTATGTATCTATGTCTCTGTTATACAACAGCAAAACACACATAATGGCCACCCAATGATTTTTAACCAGTTTCTGTAAACTGTTCTCTCTGTATGACAATATCAAAGCAAATATATTGGAAAACCTGCTGTAACAGTATTTAGATATTTTTGCAGGTTGCACTTTCCTTAGTTAAATATAAGTAGACACCTTGATTATTATTTTTTTTATTTTAATCAGCCTTTAATAGAAGGAAATAGGCAGCTGACTATACTGCTGGTATCAACAAAATAGAAGATGTTCCTGTTACCAAGTTAAACAGTATAACAAAGAATGCTAATTGCACATAAATCTGAGAAAATAATTCTGCAGTACTCAACAGTGATACAAGTCCAAATGCTTAAGAATTTTGAATGCTGCTTATATAACAGACAAAGCAATTATCAGTAATAAGCACCGAGAGCCTGTTTTCTCCTGGATACTCCATGTTTTCTAATTAAAGTGCATGAGATATGAACGTGGCAACATAAAAGTATTTGAGTCAGCAAAGTTGCTTACATAAAAACATCAATCACCACAAGAGGTCTTCAATTCTCTCTCAAAAATCACACATACACAGGAAAAAAAACTCACAAATGTTTAATAAAATCACTCCCCAAGTAATGACATCCAAATAATTAAGTGCCTGGCATTTCTTTAAAAGTGATTTGCACATTTATATGTGTTGTTTTCGTATTGCTGCCAGGAAAAACATGATTAAGCAGAAAAGAAAAAAGAAACAAGAAAAAACCTGCACACACCTAAAACAATTATTCATGCACAAAAAACAATGACAAAATCAGAAATGAAAGACACTATCTAGGAATATACTGTGAAGGTATCAACACATCCATGAATGGCTATACTGTGAAGGTATCAGCACATCAATGTAGGGATATACTGTGACGGAATCTGCACATCCATGTAGGGATGTACTATGATGATATCCACATATCCATGCAGGGATATACTGTGAAAGTATCAGCACATCCATGTAGGGCTATACTGTGAAGGTATCAGCACATCCAAGTAGGGCTATACTGTGAAGGTATCAGCACATCCAAGTAGGGCTATACTGTGAAGGTATCAGCACATCCATGCAGGAATATACTGCAAAGGTATCAGCAAATCCATGCAGGGGTATACTGCAAAGCTATCAGCAAATTATTTATTTTATTTTACATTTGTTGACCGGGCTAGTCTAGCTGGACATGTATCCGTTTTCAGTAGAGGCCCGGGGAGAAAAGCTCCAATACAAGAAGTAAAAAAAATACTTTAACCACAAAAAAAACAAAGATATGCATAAATAAGTACAAGAGTAGACTTATGTAAGAATCTAAAAAAAAATAAACTAGCAAACAAAACTAATTTACAAAAAACAACCAATTAAAATAAAAATTAGCAGGGGTGTACATACTAAAAATTAGATTAATAAAAACAGATAATCAAAACACTAGATTGGATAGCATGAAGGGGAGGAAAAAAAAATTCTGGTAAAGTCAATATCTAAGAAATAACTATAAAGAATTTAATATGTTGTTTAGAAGCTCAGTCAGAGGAGGGGGGTGGGGAGTAGGGATTTCAGTCGGGGTTCGCACAAGGACATAGCCACTGAGTTTTAAGATGTTCTTTGATATGTTTTTTGAAAAGAGACGTAGAGTCAAGGTTAGTTATTTCAGGAGGGAGTTGATTCCAGATTTTTCCGACAGTATTTGAGAATAAGGAGTCCCCAGCTTTATTGTAAGATTTAGTCAAGGCTACTAGGAGTTTTTTAGCAGAGCGTAGTGTGGCTAGATTTTTATAAGATGAAATCAGTTTAGTAAGGCTAGGGGTTTCATCAGGATAATAAAGGGTCTTATGAATGATGAGTAATTGTTGATAGAGTAAGTGGTTATTAAGCTCTAACCAATTTAGTTGCTTAAGGTTGAGACAGTGGTGCGTTCTGAAGGGAGTAGCAGTAATGAATCTAGTTATACTATTGTAACAGGTCGAGAGTTTGGTAAGGTTGGTTTTAGATAAGTTAGTATATATAGCAGAGGCATAGAAAAGGGTGGAGATCAAGTGGGTCTGGGCAATGGTTTTTCTAGCTGCTGGGGTAAGGAAGGGTTTAATTCTGTAGAGGGTACCAATTTTTTTGTTAACTGATTTAATGGTGGTGTTAATATGGTCATCAAAATTAAGACGGTTATCAATAGTTACACCTAGTAGACGAGTGGTTATATCTGGGTTAATACAGGTAGCATTATTAGAGGAGATAGTGAAGAAAGGTGTAGGAGATTTAGGAGTAGGAGTAAAGAGAAGAAGTTTTGTTTTTTTGGGGTTGAGAAGGAGAGAGTGTTCCATAAACCATTTTTCTACATTTTGGAAGACTGTTTGGGTGAGGGACTGGAGGGAGGAAACATTCTTAGCAGCACAGATTAAAGTCGAATCATCAGCATATTGAATGCAGCTGGCTTGAGGTATATTCAAGTGAAGGTCATTGATAAATAATGAAAAGAGAAGGGGGCCTAAGATTGAGCCTTGTGGAACCCCAATGTTTACTGGTAGTAAGGATGATAGGTTATTGTCCCAAAGCACTGCTTGTTGCCTGTTTTGGAGAACTCTTGAACCATTGATGTGCTTGTGTGCTAAGAGAATAGACATTTAGTTTGTCGAGAAATGTATTATGGTTAACCATGTCAAAAGCTTTTGACAGGTCTAGGAATAGTGCTGAGGAGAAAAGATTATTGTTCCCATTATTATTTATGGAGTCAGAGAAGGAAAGAAAAGCAGTTGTAGTGCTGTGGGAAGGTCTGAAATCATGTTGACAGTTGGCTAGGAGTTTGTTTTGTAAAAGGTAGTTAAGGATTTGTTTGTGTATGCATCTTTCCATTATTTTAGCTTATGGGGAGAGTAAGGCAATAGGGCGAAAGTTAGAGAACTCAGTAGAGGAGTCCCCTTTATGTAGAGGAATAATATGCGATATTTTCCATAAGGTGGGGATTTTTCCTTCAGAGATAGTCCTGTTAATAAGTATGGATATGGGGTAGTCTATAGCTTCTGAAGCAATTTGTAGGTATTCTGATTGGAGTTGGTCAGCGGATGGGGTGCAAGGTTTAAGTTTCTTGAGAAGCTTATAAATAAGAGATGTAGCGACAGGTTGAATATGAAAGGAATTAGGTATGGTTTTAGAGGTATTTGGTAAGGTAGCATTAGAAGTTGGTAATGAATTAGCTAGGGTTTGAATGACGTCTGTAAAATACTTGTTGAAGGCTTCTAGGATCTGGGTGGAATTGTTGTTGTTAAAGCCTGAAGGGGTAGGAGTAGTTGAATGTCCTGGTTTCAGAAGTTTATTAATACCTGCCCAGAATTTTTGGGGGGTTTGTTGACTGTGTTGTTGAAGGTGAAGATAGTATTCCTTTTTGTCTGTAAGAGTATCTTTCTTAGTGGCATTTCTTAATTGTTTAAAGAGTAGATGATCAGATGTACATTTGGTAGCTCTCCATTTAGCCCATATTTTATTCCTAAGGATCATTTTTTGCTTAGTTTGATTAGTTAGCCATGGTGCTGATTTGGATCTTATTCTAGTAGAGCGAATGGGAGCATGATAGTCAAAGATTTGTAGAAAGTTCGAGTTAAAGTAGGTCACTGCTTCATTAAGTTCAAGGTGAGTCAGTGGAGACCAGTCACATGCTTTCAGTTCAGTCAGGAACTTATCAGGGTTGAAGAATTTGTTTGAGCGGGATGTCTTAAGTTTTTGGGTAGTTGGGATATGCAATTTTTGTCTAATGACATATGTGAGCGTATGGTCGCTAATATTATCAGGAAGAGTTCCTGGAGTGTACATGCTAGGGTGGTTATTAATAAGGATCCAGTCAAGAGTTGTTTCTTTCTTATTAGGTTTATGGATTCTAGTTGGAGTGGTTATTAGCTGTGAGAACCCAAAGAGATTTATATGGTTAGTAGGGTGCTGGGATGAACAGGTTAACCAGTCAATGTTGAAGTCACCAAGTATTATGGTTTCCTGGTGTAGTTGGTTTGAAATTAAGCTAAGTAAGTTTTCTAGTATATGAGTATTATTTCCAGGGGGAAGATACATAAAAATAAGATAGATTGATTTGTTGTTGTTAATATGAAGTTTGATAGATAATATTTCAGTTTTGGAGTCTAGTGATGGAAGTTCATTATAGAGGGTGACTTGGAGATTAGATTTATAGATAATGGCTAAACCTCCACCTTTTTTCTTTATACAGTCACATCTAAGTATGTTATAGCCAGGAGGGGTAATTTCCTGGTCTAGAGTAGAGGGTTTTAGCCAAGTTTCTGTAAGACATAGAATATCAAATGAGTGTAGGTCCAGGAGTGAATGGAGGTGGTGAGTTTTGTTATTTAAACTTCTAATATTAAGGTGAGCTATAAGGAGGGAGTTGGTTGTTTTAGTACATGCTGATGGTATAGGTGAACTAATATTATTTATGCTAACATTAATGTTGGTATTTGGACCAGGGTTAGGATGAACATCTCCGTGTAGGAGGAGATCGTGTTGGGAATAAAATTTTACTTTAAGGATCTTTGGTGAGTTATAAAGATTCTTTTTGTTTAAGTGGACTGTTACATGAGTTGTTCTGTGGTATTTTGGTAGTAGAAAGTTAGAGGAACAGGTTATGTTACTATGATTAAGGGTGTTGAAAAAAGAGGAAGGTAAAGTTTGCTGGAGATGAAGGTTTTGTTCTTGTAAAGTGATGTTTTCAAAGAAGGTGATATAATAAGGTATGGATAGGGAGGCAGTAGTAATGGTAGTGAGTAGGATATATATGAAATAAGCTTTGAGTGTGGGTGACATGGTAATGAGTAAGTATCAGGTGAGTATAGCTTGTGAGAGTAGGTCAGTTCAAGAACAAATAGAAGTGTGCCACTTTACAGAGTAGAGTTTTGAGGGGAAAGGAGAAAAGAAGAACAGAAAAGGAAATAGGAGAAAAGCAGAGGTTATAATAACAGGTAGGTACTAGAGAATAGGAGTACAAAGTATGGTGAGGCAAGGAAAGAGGAGAAAGTAGAAGTGGAGGAGGAAAGAGATGGTGTTAAATCGTTGATGAGAGAGAACTTGGAGGTGAAACTAGGGATAGTGTTTGGAGATGGGTAGAACAAGAGGAGGGGAGTCAGAACAAAAGAAATGTAAGTCAAGGGGAGGGCCAAGTCATATAAAGGATGGTGATTGGTTAAGAGAAATAGGGGGAGTGTCAAGTGAGGTATAAGTTAAGGACCCCTGGGGTGGGTGGGAATTGGGGGTAGGGAGATTAGCGGAGTGGGGCAGACACAAGTAAGGCGAGAGCAGTGAGAGAGAAACAATCAGTAAGGTAGTAGTCCACGGCAGGAGGCAGGAAAGGAGAAACCAGAATAAGGTAATACCGAGGATAAGGAAAAGGTAAAAGGATAGGAGAAGTTGAAGAGAAACCAATTCAGGGAGAAATTTAGGGGAAGCCTAGAAGAAGTGGAGGTGGTGGAAGTTAGCTAGGTAGAGGATGGATAGTATAGGGATAGAGATATGTCCAGGGCTCAAGAGGAAACTAGAAGAAAAATAGTAAAGGTGAAAAGAACAGCAAGAATAAAACGTTTAGAGAAGGAGGGTGGGAGAGAACAAGGTATATCTACAGTGGAGTGTAAAAGACTAATCCCTAGTGGTCAAAGGTCTAGGGATTACCTTGAGAAGAGAGTACAGGAGTTGGGAGAAGGGGAGAGGCAAGTAATAGAATAGGGAGCTGTTACAGGGCTAGTTCAATAAAGGTAAGGGTCTACAGAAATGAGGAGACAGATTATGGTGTAGAGCAGTAGAATAGATGGGGGGGTTATGGCTGCTGGCAGAGTCAGGCAGTAGTCCAGCACATCTGACAATATTGGAGGTCTAATAATAACAAAAATGATGCTTGATTTTCCATGCAGGGGTATACTGTGAAGGTATCAGCACATCCATGCAGGGGTATACTGGGAAGGTATCAGCACATTCATGTAGGTGTATACTGGGGAGGAATCAGCACATCCGTGTAGAGATATACTATGAAGATATCAACACATCCATGTAGGGATACTCTGAGAAAATATCAACACATCCATGAGGGGCTATACTGTTAAAGTTATCAGCACATCCATGTAGGGATATACTGTGAAGGTATTAGAACATCCATGTAGGGCTATACTGTAAAGGTATCAACACTCCATGAAGGGCTATACTGTGAAGGTGTCAGCACATCCATGAATGGATATACTGTAAAGATATCTGCACATCCATGTAGGGATATACTGTGAAGGTATCAGTCCACCTGTGTAGGGATATACTGAAAAAAGATACCTGCATATCCATCTAGGGATATACTGCGAAGATATCAACACATCCATGTAGAGATATACTGTGAAGATATCAACACATCCATGTAGAGATATACTGTGAAGGTATCAAGATATCCATGAAGGGCTATACTGTGACGGTATCAGCACATCCATGTAGGGCTATACTGTGAAGGAATTAGCACAACTGTGTAGTGTTATACTGTAAAGATATCTGCACATCCATGTGGGATATACTGTGAAGATATCTGCACATCCATGTAGGGATATACTATGAAGGGATCAGCACATCCATGGAGAGATATGCCGTGAAGGTATCAGCACATCCATGTAGGGGTATTCTGTGAAGGTATCAGCACATCCATGTAGGGCTATACTGTGAAAGTAGCACAACTGTGCAGGGATATACTCTAAAGATATATGCACATCCATGTAGGGATATACTGTGAAGATATCCGCACATCCATGCAGGGATATACTGTGAAGGTGTTGGCGCATCCTTGTAGGGATATTTTGTAAAGGTATCAGCACACCTGTGTAGAGGTATACTGTAAAGATATCTGCACATCCATGTAGGGATATACAGTGAAGAAAAAAAAAAAAAAAACAAGTAATCTCCGTGGTATCCCCGAAGTCTCAAAACAACCCACTAAAGTGTAGTGGGTCTAATAACAAAACAGTGTAAGAAACTTCTCAGTGTGGAAGATTTTCAGTCCATATATTTCTAGTCAATCACTGTATATTAATCAGATCAGACAATAGTGGTGGGAGGTTGGCATAATGGTTAAGGTATTTGCCTTATAAACCAAAGGTGCAGAGTTAGATTCTCACACTGGGTAACTGGCTAGGCTTAAAATGGCCCGCAAAGGCCAGTAGCCTAGCACTAATCTAGGAGTCTAGGAGTAGTAGAAGTAGCGAATGTAAACTCATCAAGTCAAAAAGTAATAATAGAAAATATATAATTCTACAGCATTACTATGTATTCGAAAGTAATCCAAGCAAGGCAGGCAGTCTGTTTCCAGTCGAAAATCCTCTATTAAGTACACAGACAAGCGATCCAAGTAAAACAAAAATAGAGTAATAATTTCCTCACAAGCTTTCTAAATATATATATACTTTTTATCAGGCATGGGAGTGGTTTATTGTGCTGTAAAACAAAGTGTTATTGGTACACATGTTAAATTCACATCCCTTCCCCCATCAGTGTGACATTCGAGCTGGTCCTGCCCTACCTAGAAGCTGTCATAATAATATATAGCCCTAAAGTACTTTAATGGTACATCTTATTTAACCAAATTATTAAGTAGATTATTAAGTCTGTGATTTTATACAAGGCAATATACTAAATGGCTGGAAATATATCAACCTTAGATCATTTTGTGATCAAAAATTATATATAAATATATACATATACATTTTGCATATAAAAATCAGTTTCTATTTTCATAACCTATTGTTAACAAAGATCACTTTCATCCTTCTAGACTTCTTCAGGTCTGTGTACAAGAACCCTAAAAACCTATATAATTGTAAAATTAGTTAGTTAGTAAGTATTGCTATTACCATCATTTTGAATAAAGTGGAAAAAAAGAGAACCAGAAAAAAAAAATAAATAATAAAATAATAAAAATAAAAAATATGTATATGTATGATGATGGAAACAAAATATACACTTAAATTTCAAATGATTTTAAATGGTTTTTAAAAATTGCCACATTGTTTACATGACTAATTGTATTTTATTTTATTTTTTTCTACAAATATGGTTTTAAATACCATTTTAAATCATTTGAAATTTAAGTGTATATTTTGTTTCCATCATCATACATATATATATATATATTTTTATTTTTATTATTTTATTATTTATTTATTTTTTTTCTGGTTCTCTTTTTTCCACTTTATTCAAAATAATGGTACTAACAATACTTACTAACTAACTAATTATACGATTATATAGGTTTTTAGGGTTCTTGTACACAGACCTGAAGAAGTCTAGAAGGACAAAAGCGATCTTTGTTAACAATAGGTTATGAAAATAGAAACTGATTTTTATATGCAAAATGTATATGTATATATTTATATATAATTTTTGATTGCAAAATTAACTAAGGTTGATATATTTCCAGCTATGCAGTATATTGCCTTGTATAAAATCACAGACTTAATAATCTACTTAATAATTTGGTTAAATAAGATGTACCATTAAAGTACATTAGGGCTATATATTATTATGACAGCTACTAGGTCGGGCAGGACCAGCTGGAATGTCACACTGATGGGGGAAGGGATGTGAATTTAACATGTGTACCAATAACACTTTGTTTTAAGGCACAATAAACCACTCCCATGCCTGATAAAAAGTATATATATATAGGTTCATAGGTTCATAGGTTTATACTAGGCTATCTGCCCTAAGGCATTTATAAGCCTAGCCCAAAGTTTTGTGGCTTACGCCACCCCTTATATGAAAAAAATACTGTGCCCATTAGTTTGTTGTGCTTCTGTCCAGCAGTGACACAGAGATGATTCCCAGAGTAAACCTACGATCTCCCATCCACAGGTCAAGATTTCTCTTGAACAGAGCCAGCGAGGTACTCTGCCTCACATGGACCAGGATTTTATTCCACAGCATAGGGAGTCTCTGAGTGATAAATCTATCCCTCCAGCACGTCCTATTTATATCCGTGCTAAGGTTTAAATCGCTTGCTCTAGTGGTTTTGGTGGATTTGGATTTTTTGAGGTGGAGCATGTCCATTAATTCCGGGTAGGACATGGCCTTGTATGTCAGGCACATGTCACCTCTGAGCAGACAGTATGCGACTGAATAGAGCTGGAGTTTCTTCAATCTGGCAGCATATGACAGATTTTGGAGTCCCTTTATCCTTTTGGTGAGGAAATTTTGGGGTCTCTCCAATTGCTGCAGATGTCGGGTGAGATACATCCTGAATGGGGCATTGTACTCGATCATTGGTCTGATAAGTGAAGAGTACAGGGGGACAATGACCTCACTAGATCTGGATGTGAATCCCTTCATGATCAGGTGGGCAATGTAGAAGGTCTTTCTAACCACTTTAGCAACGTGAGTGTCAAAAGAAAGGCCACTGTCAACCTGGGTCCCCAGGTCCCTGATAACCTCTTCTGTGCTTAGTGGATTGCCACCTATATGGTAGCTTGGGGTTACCTTGTTTTTCCCGAAGGGTATGACTATACATTTTTTGGCGTTTAACTTCAGGCCATGGCTCTGGCACCAGCTATCTGTTTCCGTGAGTCCCTTCTGAAGGATATCCATGTCTGATGCACTTTCCACTATGGCGTCCAGTTTGGAGTTGTCTGCAAACTTTGTCAGCCAAAGTCCTCCCATGTTGGCCTGTACTTCTGAGAAGTAGATGCCGAACAATAGGGGGCCAAGGACCGAGCCCTGTAGGACACCACTTGTGACCAGCTTGGAGTCTGACATAGCGCCAGCAACTCTAACCCTGTGGGTTCTGTCCTTAAGCCAGTTTGCAACCCATCTTGTGACATATGGGTTTACATTTAAGCTGGTAAGTTTTTCTACAATACCCGAGTGGGGTATTGTGTCAAAAGCCTTTGCAAAGTCAAGGTAGGCTGTATGGACTGCCTTTCCCTCATCAATGGCCTTGGTGACTGTTTCGAAAAAGTCGACCAAGTTCAAAAGGCATGATCTGCCCTTGACGAAGCCAAACTGGGTCGGGTCCAATGTCTGCAAGTCTCCTATATCTTTGTTTATGAGCTCGATTATGATCCTCTCCATAGCTTTGCAGACTAGACTTGTTAAGCTTATGGGGCGGTAATTACCAGGGTATATTGAGAAAGCTTGTGAGGAAATTATTACTCTATTTTTGTTTTACTTAGTTCGCTTGTCTGTGTACTTAATAAAGGATTTTCAACTGGAAACAGACTGCCTGCCTTGCTTGGATTACTTTCGAATACTTAGTAATGCTGTAGAATTATATATTTTCTATTATTACTTTTAGACTTGACGAGTTTACGTTCGCTACTTCTACTAGTTGTCTGATCTGATTAATATACAGTGATTAACTAGAAATATATGGACTGAAAATCTTCCACACAGAGAAGTTTCTTGCACTGTTTTGATATAAAGTGAAGCTATATGCACATCCATGCAGAGATATACTGTGAAGGAATCAGCACATCCATGTAGGGATATGTTGTGAAAGTATCATCACATCCATGTAGGGATATACTGAAAAGACATCAACACATCCATGTAGGAATATACTCTGAAGGCATCAGCACATCCATGTAGTGGTATACTGTAAAGATGTCTGCACATCCATCTAGGGATATACTGTGAAGGTAGTAACACATCCATGTAGGGATATATTGTGAAGATATCAACACATCTATGAATGCTATACTGTGACGGTATCAGCACATCCATGTAGGGTAAATTATGAAGGTATCAACCCATCCATGAAGGGCTATACTGTAAAGGTATGAGCACATCCATGTAGGGCTATACTGTGAAGGTATCAGCACACCTGCATAGGGATATACTGTAAAGATATCTGAACATCCATGTAGGGATATACTGGGAAGATATTCGCAAAACCATGCAGGGATATACGGTGAAGGTGTCAGCACATCACTATAGGGATATGCTGTGAAGATATCAGTACACCTGTTTAGGAATATACTGTGAAGGTATCAGCAAATCCATGCAGAGATATGCAGTGAAGGTATCAGCACATCCATGTAGGGATATGCTGTGAAGGTATCGCCACATCCATGTTGACGTATACTGTGAAGACGTCAGCACATCCATGCAGGGATATACTGTGAAGGAATCAGCAAATCCACTCAGGGATATACTGTAAAGATATCAGCACATCCATATAGGGTTATACTGTGAAGGTATCAGCACATCCATATAGGGATATACTGTGAAGATATCAGCAAATCCATGTAGAGATATACTGTGAAGGTATCAGCACATCCATGTAGTGATATACTGTGAAGGTATCAACACATAAATGTAAGAATATCCTGTGAAGGTATCAGCACATCCA
>NC_056730.1:110011597-110069097 GCF_019279795.1 Protopterus annectens
GCTCAGTGCAACACAAGCAAATTACTTTAAATCGTGTATTATTTGATAAAAGTGCAGGTAAAAATCTACTTAACACCACTCATGTAGGTCCCAGTTGGAAAGAGCTCACAGTTTAAACAGAAAACAATTCACTGTACCACTTGTATAAGACAGAAACCGAATAACAATGTGTTAAACTACCCCCACTTATCACTGGCTATGCAGGTTTTTTAACAAGCCTTAACTGAAAATACCACTTGTATAAGACCTACTGTAAAAACAGTCAACTTCCAGCTAGATATTGCTCAATGCAACACAAACAAAGTACATTAAATTGTGTATTATTTGATAAAAGTGCAGGTAAAAATCTAATTAACTGCACTCATTCAGGTCTCAGTTGGCCAAAGCTCGCAGTTTAAACAGAAAACAATTCACTGTACCACTTGTATAAGACAGAAACCGAATAACAATGAGGTAAACTACCCTCACTTATCACTGGCTATGCAGGTTTTTCAACAAGCCTTAACTGAATGTACCACTTGTATAAGACCTACCGAAAAAACAATCAACTTCCAGCTAGATATTGCTCAAAGCAACACAAGCAAATTACTTTAAATCATGTATTATTTGATAAAAGTGCAGGTAAAAATCTACTTAACACCACTCTTGCAGGTCTCAGTTGGAAAAAGCTCACAGTTTAAACAGAAAACAATTCACTGTACCTCTTGTATAAGACAGAAACCAAATAACAATGTGGTAAACTACCTCCACTTATCACTGGCTATGCAGGTTTTTTAACAAGCCTTAACTGAAAATACCACTTGTATAAGACCTACTGAAAAAACAGTCAACTTCCAGCTAGGTATTGCTCAATGCAACACAAACAAATTACATTAAATTGTGTATTATTTGATAAAAGTGCAGGCAAAAATCTAATTAACTGCACTCATGCAGGTCTCAGTTGGCCAAAGCTCACAGTTTAAACAGAAAACAATTTACTGTACCACTTGTACAAGACAGAAACCGTATAACAATGAGGTAAACTACCCCCACTTATCACTGGCTATGCAGGTTTTTTAACAAGCCTTAACTGAAAATACCACTTGTATAAGACCTACTGAAAAAACAGTCAACTTCCAGCTAGATATTGCTCAATGCAACACAAACAAATTACTTTAAATCGTGTATTATTTGATAAAAATGCAGGTAAAAATCTACTTAACTCCACTCATATAGGTCTCAGTTGGCCAAAGCTCACAGTTTAAACAGAAAACAATTCAATGTACCACTTGTATAGGACAGAAACCAAATAACAATGTGGTAAACTACCCCCACTTATCACTGGCTATGCAGGTTTTTTAACAAGCCTTAACTGAAAATACCACTTGTATAAGACCTACTAAAAAAAACGTCAACTTCCAGCTAGATATTATTCAATTCAACACAAACAAATTACATTAAATTGTGTATTATTTGATAAAAGTGCACGAAAAAGTCTAATTAACTCCATTCATGCAGGTCTCAGTTGGCCAAAGCTCACAGTTTAAACAGAAACAATTCACTGTACCACTTGTATAAGACAGAAACCGAATAACAATGAGGTAAACTACCCCCACTTATCTCTGGCTGCAGGTTTTTTAACAAGCCTTAACTGAAAATACCACTTGTATAAGACCTACTGAAAAAACAGTCAACTTCCATCTAGATATTGATCAATGCAACACAAACAAATTACTTTAAAACGTGTATTATTTGATAAAAGTGTAGATAAAAATCTACTTAACTCCACTCATGTAGGTCTCAGTTGGCCAAAGCTCACAGTTTAAACAGAAAACAATTCACTGTACCACTTGTATAGGACAGAAACCAAATAACAATGAGGTAAACTACCCCCACTTCTCACTGGCTATGCAGGTTTTTTAACAAGCCTTAACTGAAAATACCACTTGTATAAGCCCTACTGAAAAAAGAGTAAACTTCCAGCTAGATATTGCTCAATGCAACACAAACAAATTAGTTTAAATTATGTATTATTTGATAAAACTGCAGGTAAAAATCTACTTAACTCCACTCATGTAGGTTTCAGTTGGCCAAAGCTCACAGTTTAAACAGAAAACAATTCACTATACCACTTGCATAAGACAGAAACCGAATAACAATGAGGTAAACTACCCCCACTTATCACTGGCTATGCAGGTTTTTTAACAAGCCTTAACTGAAAATACCACATGTATAAGAACAACTGAAAAAACAGTCAACTTCCAGCTAGATATTGCTCAATGCAACACAAACAAATGACATTAAATTGTGTATTATTTGATAAAAGTGCGGGTAAAAATCTACTTAACTCAACTCATGCAGTTCTCAGTTTAGCAAAGCTCAAAGTTTAAACAGAAAATAATTCACTGTACCACTTGTATAAGACAGAAACCGAATAACAATGAGGCAAACTACCCCCACTTCTCACTGGCTATGCAGGTTTTTCAACAAGCCTTAACTGAATATACCACTTGTATAAGACCTACCGAAAAAGCAATCAACTTCCAGCTAGATATTGCTCAATGCAACACAAGCAAATTACTTTAAATCGTGTATTATTTGATAACAGTGCAGATAAAAATCTACTTAACACCACTCATGTAGGTCTCAGTTGGAAAGAGCTCACAGTTTAAACAGAAAACAATTCACTGTACCACTTGTATAAGACAGAAACCAAATAACAATGTGCTAAACTACCCCCACTTATCACTGGCTATGCAGGTTTTTTAACAAGCCTTAACTGAAAATACCACTTGTATAAGACCTACTGTAAAAACAGTCAACTTCCAGCTAGATATTGCTCAATGCAACACAAACAAATTACATTAAATTGTGTATTATTTGATTAAAGTGCAGGTAAAAATCTAATTAACTGCACTCATGCAGGTCTCAGTTGGCCAAAGCTCACAGTTTAAACAGAAAACAATTCACTGTACCACTTGTATAAGACAGAAACCGAATAACAATGAGGTAAACTACCCTCACTTATCACTGGCTATGCAGGTTTTTCAACAAGCCTTAACTGAATATACCACTTGTATAAGACCTACTGAAAAAACAGTCAACTTCCAGCTAGATATTGCTCAATGCCGCACAAGCAAATTACTTTAAATCATGTATTATTTGATAAAAGTGCAGGTAAAAATGTACTTAACTCCACTCATGTAGGTCTCAGTTGGCCAAAGCTCACAGTTTAAACAGAAAACAATTCACTGTACCATTTGTATAAGACAGAAACTGAATAACAATGAGGTAAGCTACCCCCACTTATCACTGGCTATGCAGGTTTTTCATACAAGCCTTAACTGAATATACCACTTGTATAAGACCTACCGAAAAAACAGTCAACTTCCAGCCAGATATTGCTCAATGCAACACAAGCAAATTACTTTAAATCGTGTATTATTTGATAAAAGTGCAGGTAAAAATCTACTTAACACCACTCATGTAGGTCTCAGTTGGAAAAAGCTCACAGTTTAAACAGAAAACAATTCACTGTACCACTTGTATAAGACAGAAACTGAATAACAATGAGGTAAACTACCCCCACTTATCACTGGCTATGCAGGTTTTTTAACAAGCCTTAACTGAAAATACCACTTGTATAAGTCCTACTGAAAAAACAGTAAACTTCCAGCTAGATATTGCTCAATGCAACACAAACAAATTACTTTAAATTGTGTATTATTTGATAAAAATGCAGGTAAAAATCTACTTAACTCCACTCATGTAGGTCTCAGTTGGCCAAAGCTCACAGTTTAAACAGAAAACAATTCACTGTACCACTTGTATAGGACAGAAACCAAATAACAATGAGGTAAACTACCCCCACTTATCACTGGCTATGCAGGTTTTTTAAGAAGACTTAACTGAAAATACCACTTGTATAAGACCTACTGAAAAAACAGTCAATTTCCAGATAGATATTGCTCAATGCAACACAAGCAAATTACTTTAAATTGTGTATTTGATAAAAGTGCAGGTAAAAATCTACTTAACTCCACTCATGTAGGTATCAGTTGGAAAAAGCTCACAGTTTAAACAGAAAACATTTCACTGTACCACTTGTATAACACAGAAACTGAATAACAATGAGGTAAACTACCCCCACTTATCACTGGCTATGCAGGTTTTTTAACAACCCTTAACTGGAAATACCACTTGTATAAGACCTACTGAAAAAACAGTCAACTTCCAGCTAGATATTGCTCAATGCAACGCAAACAAATGACTTTAAATCGTGTATTATTTGATAAAAGTGCGGGTAAAAATCTACTTAACTCCACTCATGTAGTTCTCAATTGGCCAAAGCTCACAGTTTAAACAGAAAACAATTCACAGTACCACTTGTATAAGACAAAAACCGAATAACAATGAGGTAAACTACCCCCACGTATCACTGGCTATGCAGGTTTTTCAACAAGCCTTAAGTGAATATACCACTTGTATAAGACCTACTGAAAAAACAGTCAACTTCCAGCTAGATATTGCTCAATGCAACACAAGCAAATTACTTTAAATTGTGTATTATTTGATAAAAGTGCAGGTAAAAATCTACTTAACTCCACTCATGTAGGTCTCAGTTGGAAAAAGCTCACAGTTTAAACAGAAAACAATTCACTGTACCACTTGTATAAGACAGAAACCGAATAACAATGAGGTAAACTACCCCCACGTATCACTGGCTATGCAGGTTTTTTAATAAGCCTTAACTGAAAATACCACTTGTATAAGAACTACTGAAAAAACAGTAAACTTCCAGCTAGATATTGCTCAATGCAACACAAACAAATTACATTAAATTGTGTATTATTTGATAAAAGTGCAGGTAAAAATCTAATTAACTGCACACATGCAGGTCTCAGTTGGCCAAAGCTCACAGTTTAAATAGAAAACAAATCACTGTATCACTTGTATAAGACAGGAAACCGAATAACAATGAGGTAAACTACCCCCACTTATCACTGGCTATGCAGGTTTTTTAAAAAAGCCTTAACTGAAAATACCACTTGTATAAGACCTACTGAAAAAACAGTCAACTTCCAGCTAGATATTGCTCAATGCAACACAAGCAAATTACTTTAAATCATGTATTATTTGATAAAAGTGCAGGTAAAAATCTACTTAACACCACTCTTGCAGGTCTCAGTTGGAAAAAGCTCACAGTTTAAACAGAAAACAATTCACTGTACCTCTTGTATAAGACAGAAACCGAATAACAATGTGGTAAACTACCCCCACTTATCACTGGCTATGCAGGTTTTTTAACAAGCCTTAACTGAAAATACCACTTGTATAAGACCTACTGAAAAAACAGTCAACTTCCAGCTGGGTATGGCTCAATGCAACACAAACAAATTACATTAAATTGTGTATTATTTGATAAAAGTGCAGACAAAAATCTAATTAACTGCACTCATGCAGGTCTCAGTTGGACAAAGCTCACAGTTTAAACAGAAAACAATTTACTGTACCACTTGTACAAGACAGAAACCGTATAACAATGAGGTAAACTACCCCCACTTATCACTGGCTATGCAGGTTTTTTAACAAGCCTTAACTGAAAATACCACTTGTATAAGACCTACTGAAAAAACAGTCAACTTCCAGCTAGATATTGCTCAATGCAACACAAACAAATTACTTTAAACCGTGTATTATTTGATAAAAATGCAGGTAAAAATCTACTTAACTCCACTCATATAGGTCTCAGTTGGCCAAAGCTCACAGTTTAAACAGAAAACAATTCAATGTACCACTTGTATAGGACAGAAACCAAATAACAATGAGGTAAACTACCCCCACTTATCTCTGGCTATGCAGGTTTTTTAACAAGCCTTAACTGAAAATATCACTTGTATAAGACCTACTGAAAAAACAGTCAACTTCCATCTAGATATTGATCAATGCAACACAAACAAATTACTTTAAAACGTGTATTATTTGATAAAAGTGTAGATAAAAATCTACTTAACTCCACTCATGTAGGTCTCAGTTGGCCAAAGCTCACAGTTTAAACAGAAAACAATTCACTGTACCACTTGAATAGGACAGAAACCAAAAAACAATGAGGTAAACTACCTCCACTTCTCACTGGCTATGCAGGTTTTTTAACAAGCCTTAACTGAAAATACCACTTGCATAAGCCCTACTGAAAAAAGAGTAAACTTCCAGCTAGATATTGCTCAATGCAACACAAACAAATTAGTTTAAATCATGTATTATTTGATAAAACTGCAGGTAAAAATCTACTTAACTCCACTCATGTAGGTCTCAGTTGGCCAAAGCTCACAGTTTAAACAGAAAACAATTCACTGTACCACTTGTATAAGACAGAAAACGAATAACAATGAGGTAAACTACCCCCACTTATCACTGGCTATGCAGGTTTTTCAACAATCCTTAACTGAATATACCACTTGTATAAGACCTACTGAAAAAACAGTCAACTTCCAGCTAGATATTGCTCAATGCAACACAAGCAAATTACTTTAAATTCTGTATTATTTGATAAAAGTGCAGGTAAAAATCTACTTAACTCCATTCATGTAGGTCTCAGATGGAAAAAGCTCACAGTATAAATAGAAAACAATTCACTGTACCACTTGTATAACACAGAAACCGAATAACAATGTGGTAAACAACCCCCACTTATCACTGGCTATGCAGGTTTTTTAATAAGCCTTAACTGAAAATTTCACTTGTATAAGACCTACTGAAAAAACAGTCAACTTCCATCTAGATATTGCTCAATGCAACACAAACAAATTACTTTAAAATGTGTATTATTTGATAAAAGTGCAGGTAAAAATCTACTTAACTCCACTCATGTAGGTCTCAGTTGGCCAAAGCTCACAGTTTAAACAGAAAACAATTCATGGTACCACTTGTATAGGACAGAAACCAAATAACAATGAGGTAAACTACCCCCACTTCTCACTGGCTATGCAGGTTTTTTAACAAGCCTTAACTGAAAATGCCACTTGTATAAGACCTACTGAAAAAAGAGTCAACTTCCAGCTAGATATTGCTCAATGCAACACAAACAAATGACTTTAAATCATGTATTATTTGATAAAAGTGCGTGTAAAAATCTACTTAACTGCACTCATGTAGTTCTCAATTGGCCAAAACTCACAGTTTAAACAGAAAACAATTCACTGTACCCCTTGTATAAGACAGAAACCGAATAAAAATGAGGTAAACTACCCCCACTTATCACTGGCTGAGCAGGTTTTTCAACAAGCCTTAACTGAATATACCACTTGTATAAGACCTATTGAAAAAACAGTCAACTTCCAGCTAGATATTGCCCAATGCAACACAAGCAAATTACTTTAAATTGTGTATTATTTGATAAAAGTGCAGGTAAAAATCTACTTAACTCCACTCATGTAGGTCTCAGTTGGAAAAAGCTCACCGTTTAAACAGAAAACAATTCACTGTACCACTTGTCTAAGACAGAAACCGAATAACAATGAGGTAAACTACCCCACTTATCACTGGCTATGCAGGTTTTTTAACAAGCCTTAACTGAAAACACCACTTGTATAAGACCTACTGAAAAAAACAGTCAACTTCCAGCTAAATATTGCTCAATGCAACACAAGCAAATTACTATAAATTGTGTATTTGATAATAGTGCACGTAAAAATCTACTTAACTCAACTCATGTAGGTCTCAGTTGGAAAAATCTCACAGTTTAAACAGAAAACAATTCACTGTACCACTTGTATAAGACAGAAACTTAATAACAACGAGGTAAACTACCCTCACTTATCACTGGCTATGCAGGTTTTTTAAAAGCCTTAACTGAATGTACCACTTGTATAAGACCTACTGAAAAAACAGTCAACTTCCAGCTAGATATTGCTCAATGCAACGCAAACAAATTATTTTAAATCATGTATTATATGATAAAAGTGCGGGTAAAAATCTACTTAACTCCACTCATGTAGGTCTCATTTGGCCAAAGCTCACAGTTTAAACAGAAAAGAATTCACTGTACCACTTGTATATGACAGAAACCGAATAACAATGAGGAAAACTACCCCCACTTATCACTGGCTAAGCAGGTTTTTTAAGAAGCATTAACTGAAAATACCACTTGTATAAGACCTACTGAAAAACAGTCAAGTTCCAGCTAGATATTGCTCAATGCAACACAAACAAATTATTTTAAATCGTGTATTATTTGATAAAAGTGCAGGTAAAAATCTACTTAACTCCACTCATGTAGGCCTCAGTTAACCAAAGCTCACAGTTTAAACAGAAAATGGGGTGCAGTGGTGCAGCGGTTAATGCTGTCCCCTCACAGCAAGAGGTTCTTTGGTTCGATTCTCAGCCGGGGTGCCTTCTTTGTGGAGTTTGCATGTTCTCCCTGCATTCGCGTGGGTTTCCTTCGGGTACTCCGGTTTCTCCCACATTCTAAAGACATGCATCTGGAGCATTTCTCCCCGGGCCTCTGCTTAAAACAGGATCTATGGAACCTAGTTGGACTTTCCCGGTCAACAAATGTTAAATAAATAAAATAAATAAATAAATAAAACAATTCACTGTACCACTTGTATAAGACAGAAACCGAATAACAATGAGGTAAACTACCCCCACTTATCACTGGCTATGCAGGTTTTTTAACAAGCCTTAACTGAAAATACCACTTATATAAGACCTACCGAAAAAACAGTCAACTTCCAGCTAGATATTGCTCAATGCAACACAAACAGATTACTTTAAATCGTGTATTATTTGATAAAAGTGCAGGTAAAAATCTACTTAACTCCACTCATGTAGGTCTCAGTTAGCCAAAGCTCACAGTTTAAACAGAAAACAATTCACTGTACCACTTGTATAAGACAGAAACCGAATAACAATGAGGTAAACTACTCCCACTTATCACTGGCTATGCAGGTTTTTTAGCAACCCTTAACTGAAAATACCACTTGTATAAGACCTACTGAAAAAATAGTCAACTTCCAGCTAGAGACTGCTCAATGCAACACAAACAAATTACTTTAAATAGTGTATTATTTGATAAAAGTGCAGGTAAAAATCTACTTAACTCCACTCATGTCGACCTCAGATGGCCAAAGCTCACAATTTAAACAGAAAACAATTCACTGTACCACTTGTATAAGACAGAAACCGAATAACAATGAGGTAAACTACCCCCATTTATCACTGGCTATGCAGGTTTTTTAACCAGCCTTAACTGAAATTACCACTTGTATAAGTCGTACTGAAAAAACAGTCAACTTCCAGCTAGATATTGTTCAATGCAACACAAACAAATTACTTTAAATCGTGTATAATTTGATAAAAGTGCAGGTAAAAATCTACTTAACTCCACTCATGTAGGTCTCAGTTGGCCAAAGCTCACATTTTAAACAGAAAACAATTCACTGTACCACTTGTATAAGACAGAAGCCGAATAACAATGATGTAAACTACCCCCACTTATCACTGGCTATGCAGGTTTTTTAACAAGCCTTAACTGAAAATACCACTTGTATAAGACCTACTGAAAAAACAGTCAACTTCCAGCTAGATATTGCTCAATGCAACACAAACAAATTACTTTAAATCGTGTATTATTTGATAAAAGTGCAGGTGAAAATCTACTTAACTCCACTCATGTAGGTCTCATTTGGCCAAAGCTCACAGTTTAAACAGAAAACAATTCACTGTACCACTTGTATAGGACAGAAACCAAATAACAATGAGGTAAACTACCCCCACTTATCACTGGCTATGCAGGTTTTTTAACAAGCCTTAACTGAAAATACCACTTGTATAAGACCAACTGAAAAAACAGTCAACTTCCAGCTAGATATTGTTCAGTGCAACACAATCAAATGACTTTAAATCGTGTATTATTTGATAAAAGTGCGGGTAAAAATCTACTTAACTCCACTCATGTAGGTCTCAGTTGGCGAAAGCACACAGTTTAAACAGAAAACAATTCACTGTACCACTTGTATAAGACAGAAACTGAATAACAATGAGGTAAACTACCCCCACTTATCACTGGCTATGCAGGTTTTTTAACAAGCCTTAACTGAAAATACCACTTGTATAAGACCTACTGAAAAACAGTCAACTTCCAGCTAGATATTGCTCAATGCAACACAAACAAATTACTTTAAATTGTGTATTATTTGATAAAAGTGCAGGTAAAAATCTACTTAACTCCATTCATGTAGGTTTCAGTTGGCCAAAGATCACAGTTTAAACAGAAAACAATTCACTGTACCACTTGTATAAGACAGAAACCGAATAACAATGAGGTAAACTACCCCCACTTATCACTAGCTATGCAGGTTTTTCAACAAGCCTTAACTGAAAATACCACTTGTATAAGACCTACTGAAAAAACAGTCAACTTTCAGCTAGATATTGCTCAATGCAACACAAACAAATTACTTTAAATCATGTATTATTTGATAAAAGTGCAGGTAAAAATCTACTTAACTCCATTCATGTAGGCCTCAGTTGGCCAAAGCTCACAGTTTAAACAGAAAACAATTCACTGTACCACTTGTATAAGACAGAAACCGAATAACAATGAGGTAAACTACCCCCACTTATCACTGGCTATGCAGGTTTTTTAACAAGCCTTAATTGAAAATACCACTTGTATAAGACCAACTGAAAAAACAGTCAACTTCCAGCTAGATATTGTTCAGTGCAACACAAACAAATGACTTTAAATCGTGTATTATTTGATAAAAGTGCGGGTAAAAATCTACTTAACTCCACTCATGTAGGTCTCAGTTGGCGAAAGCTCACAGTTTAAACAGAAAACAATTCACTGTACCACTTGTATAAGACAGAAACTGAATAACAATGAGGTAAACTACCCCCACTTATCACTGGCTATGCAGGTTTTTTAACAAGCCTTAACTGAAAATACCACTTGTATAAGACCTACTGAAAAAACAGTCAACTTCCAGCTAGATATTGCTCAATGCAACACAAACAAATTACTTTAAATTGTGTATTATTTGATAAAAGTGCAGGTAAAAATCTACTTAACTCCATTCATGTAGGTTTCAGTTGGCCAAAGATCACAGTTTAAACAGAAAACAATTCACTGTACCACTTGTATAAGACAGAAACCGAATAACAATGAGGTAAACTACCCCCACTTATCACTGGCTATGCAGGTTTTTTAACAAGCCTTAACTAAAAATACCACTTGTATAAGACCTACTGAAAAAACAGTCAACTTTCAGCTAGATATTGCTCAATGCAACACAAACAAATTACTTTAAATCATGTATTATTTGATAAAAGTGCAGGTAAAAATCTACTTAACTCCATTCATGTAGGCCTCAGTTGGCCAAAGCTCACAGTTTAAACAGAAAACAATTCACTGTACCACTTGTATAAGACAGAAACCAAATAACAATGAGGTAAACTACCCCCACTTATCACTGGCTATGCAGGTTTTTTAACAAGCCTTAACTGAAAATATCACTTTGAGAGAAGATTGCTGCCATAAATCAACATATTTTTCCTGAAAAAAGACTAAAACAATTTTGCTATGCAAATGCTCAAAGAAATGCAGTGTGAGGTAAACCTTAGAGAAGATGCAGTGTATTTACTTAAAGTGACAGAATGAATAAAAATGTGTTAGGTGTTATATATGACTGTACTGGAAAATATCAGTTATTAATGTTTTTGTTGTAACTCAAGTGAGAATGTTATAGTCGTAATTCATATTTCGTGGACTAAGAATAATCATGGAAACACAAAAACAGGGCATATTTACCTAAAGAAAATATAAGTGGGATTTACATAAAGCAAAATAAAAATGATATTTCTAAGGAAAGAACATATAATGGGATTTGCAGTATCAATCTCACAATATGCTACTGTGAAATGCACATGAATATAAGGTCTCATAAAAGTCACTGTAATAAATATTACACAAATATTTAGGAACCACACTCCATAACATTAAGAAAACTGTAACAAATCATAAGAGGCATCTGACAATTTCAGTAAGGTCTAGTTAAGTATTTCACAACAATGTTGATTGGAAGCATTTTCAATAAACAGCCACATTGCTGAAAATGTGTTCAGTTAATGTGTTTTTGTGTAGTGCAAAGCAAATACACTATTATGTGAGAAGTCATACGCTTGTGTCCTCCTACAGTTTCACTTTAGTACTTCATTTCATCTTTTGTCACGGTTAGTTTTCCTGTATGAGTTTTTGTCAAGATGCGTTTCCTCAAAAGTATTTTTGCTTTGTGTTGTTTTGCTTAAATTTTTGTTCTGAGCAACTAAATCTGTGATCTCCATCATGTGGAGAATGAGAAGAACAACAGACTTGCACACTTTAAAATGCATTCTGATTGTTTCTAAGTCAGTATGATCTTAGAGAGAGAGAGAGAGAGAGAGAGAGAGAATGTATAACTAAGGTGACTGTGATGTGGTAAAATATCCCCATGAGTGACGTCAAGGGGGCTTGCCCTCATGCAAATACATTTCATCCTAGTAGTTTGTTTTATTTTTTGTGACATATGGATCGATGCCCTGATGTTTCTGCGATATGTTGCTATGTTTTCAAGTGACACCTGTATATGACTTGTGTTAACAAAGTGGGCTGCTTTTACATGAAGGGAAGGAAACATTTTGCTTCCTGTAACTTGTTTGCAGGAATCAGTACTTCTGGTTTCATAGAAGATGTTAACTTGCTTCATTGACTATCAATAAATTGTGAGGCATATGCTTATTTTTATTTCACTTTGTCAAATATGATATTTTTCAATGAGCCTTTGTTGAAATTATAGGGACCTTTGAAATTCTAATAACATTTGGGGTATTTCATTGTAAGTATGCTACTGCATAGCAGAAGTTAGCTGTATGCAATGTTGTAGAGTTTTTGTAATCAGTCTGAGTTAACACCACATAGAAGTTAGCAATACATTACGTGTTTAACTAGCATTATGTCAACCATCTGCCAATTAAATGGTATCATAAAAAAGTAAATGCATTTGTTTTCAAAAGTTTACATGTTAGAAGTCATCGACATCATCATCATCAACCCCTCTTTCCCATTTTTACATAGGATTAAGGTGTTGCCTCAACTGTTACCACATTTTAGATTTCAGAGACAGTCTTCTAACCTTTTCAACAGTCATGTTTGACAATCCCAGGTCTTCCCTCACAAAATTTATCTATCTCTTGGCTGGATATGCACTTCCCCCTTGTCTTCCTCCTTTATGTCTGAAATCTTCTTTATCAGCATATTTTCTTCTTTCCTGCACATGTGATCAAATCAATATAATCCGTTCTGCTTTATCTCATATTATTTTTGTGTCTGCTCTGATGTCCTCATTTTTTCCATCTGTCCCACAGTATGCATCTAACTGCCTATCTCAGGCTCATCATCTTGATCACATCAAGCTTCCTCAGCTGCTCTGCCTTCATTGCCCAGGTTTCTATGCCATATAGAACCACTGGTTATGTACTCTCTCTCTCATAATTTACCTTTCCTCTTCACTAGCATTCTTCTGTCACATGTTCCTCTGATACTTTGATGCATATTTTGCAGATAATAAATATTCTTTCTACAAAAAGACTGCCCTGTTTGTCCACTAACAGAAAACATAAAGATATAACTTACATGTGATGTAATACCTTTTTGGACCAATACAGATTTTCCAGTTGTTTCAGCTTTTGAGCTGGCATGAGCCCTTTGTCAGAATTTATTAAATTACTGATGTTAAATACACTGCTTAAATAACCACTTGTGCTTAAAAAGGGAAGTGCATAATTTTTCCCAATTTTTTATTTATTTATTTTTTATTTATTTTACAATTTGTTTACTGGGATAGTCCATTGGGCCAAATAAGAGCTCATTTTCAATGAAGTCCTAGGGAGAAAAACTCCACGAGCAGTAATACAATATGAAGACAATGCACTGACATTTATGTAATACTATTAAAGAACAATGGTATTACTAAACATGACAGAAAATCCACAATTGCAGTGAAAATACAGTCAAAAAAGTAAAAGGTAAAATTACACACACACACACACACACACACACACACACACACACACACACACACACACACAAATAGGTCAATTAAAATAAGGAAAAGCCATTGGTGTATATTACTGTTACATTTGTTAGAATGTGAAATAACGCAGGGTAGGCATTACAGTTTTACATGAAATCTTAGCAGAGCTAAAGTAGGATGGGGGATAAGAGGTGTTATTGTTGAATATAAGAAGGGTGGGGCAATAAGAAAAAGAAAGAAAAAGAGTAAAGCAAGAGTAGGAGTAAATGACAGAAATGAAGATGGTCGTAGTCAGAGAAGCTCGGAGTGATGAAGAGAAGAGAGAAGTAGAAGAGTGTGAGAACTGGGGGGAAAAAAGAGGCGAGTCATGTGGGATGAGAGCAGGAATATTCCTAGAGGGGTTTGAGATGGGAATGAAGCAGAGTGGTTGTCTGTATTACAAATAAGTGGTGCTAGGGAGTTCCAGAGGTGAGCTAGGGAAAATTATAGTAGGTGTTTGCCTTGAGGATAAGCAGGCTTGTGCAGTTCAAGCAAATTCTGGTTATTGGATCTTTGAAGTCTGTTGGGTAGGTGCATTTTGAAGGAGGAGGCAAGGGAGGGGCAGATGGAGGGATTAAAGATGAGTTTATGGGCATGAGTAAGTTGAATATAGGTAAGGTAAATTAGCTATATGAATCTTAGAAAAGACTCCTCTATAGTTAATCATTTTATAAAAGTTGTGGTAGAAACAATCAATTTTTCAATAATATGATAAAGGAAAGTCTAATGCATTTGAAAAAAATGTGCATGCTTTAAACAGAAGTAAAATGCATAACACTTTGATCCAATTTGTAGCACTGAAAGGAATGCGTTCTCCTAATAGCCTGAGTTGATTAACTTATGGGAGGTTAGAAATGTAAAATTAATTCATAGTTAATAAACAAGGAGTGAAAGTGCTCTAGAGCAGTTACACAGCCACTGAGAAATCTTGACTATTACAAAGATCCACAGCAGTGATATCTTGCATGATCTTATTGATTTATTTACAGGCTTAAAATGTTTGTCAGAAGACTTAAGCACACAAAAATCCTGACCCATGTTAGCAATGCATGCCTCATGGGAAGCACCAATTGTTCTCAGCTGTAGAACTGAGCAGGAATGGAATGGAGGGAAGGTTTAGGGCTGATAAAGAAGCAATTTCAGTTAGCAGAATGAAAATAATTAGTGAATCTCAGAGTAACTGATGGAAAGCTAGCAATCCTGTATGTATCGAGACTGCTACTGTATATTTATATCATTTGATGCGCATGTATATACCGCTGCATATTTGTCATTGCAATTTGGGCTGGGTGATAAATGAGTACAACCCATCTTTTAGGACTAGTTAACTTACTTGGTTAAAAATCCACTGAAAAAGGACAGCTTGTCCAGTTGGACTTTCCCAGTAAATAAATGTAAAATCAATCAATCAATCAATCAATTAAATAAATACATAAATAAATAAATAATGTAAATAAGCAAATAAATAAATACTCTAATAAAGTGATTATAAGAGATAATTTCCCATCACTTACATATGAAGAAGTTGTATCAGCTATGCCACATTCAAAGCTCTTTTCAGTACTAAATGTAATCCAGGTGTTTTAGTAGATAAACTGATGACTAAAGGAACAAAATGTGTACCTTTGATATGTCACTATGAAGGTATATATTCTTAGATTTCCATTTAGTATTATATCAGCACCAAAGATATTGCAAATAGCTGCTACACTGGTAATTGAAGGCTTGAATGGTATTTCCAACATAAGTAATTAACTATTAGCATGCATTTTAGCACTAGGTCAAACAGCATGTGCTCATGGCAAGAGACTGATGCAACCATAAATAGATTAAGACAGCATAATTTCAAATTACAAAAGAGTAAGTACAAAGTAAGTGTGACAGTTATGAAAAAAGGGTCATTCTGCAATGTTAAAAGGACTGAAGTCTGATATAGAAAAGTCAGAGTTATGCCAGACTAGATGGCGATCATAAATTACAGGGGGGGGGGGTTCTAGAAGTGAAGAAATTGCATGCAAATTGTTTCCATGCAATGTTTTAAATAACTGTTTATTTTATTCTGTTTTATTTATTTTTTGCATTTGATAATTGAGTAAACTGGTCCAAGTATCATTTTACTGAGTGTGTTGTTTGGCATAACGGTTAAGGTATTTGCCTCACAGATACAACAGAAAGAGCTTGATTCTCACCTTTGAGGGAAACTGGCTAGGCTTAAAATGGCACATAACGGCAGCTAGCCTAGTATTTACCTATGAACCCTATGAACCTATGACCCAAGCCTTCAGACATTCCTGGAATTCAGAAACATTTACCACCCCACTATTGGCAATTGTATGTGATACGCAGTCACAGAGTGTGTGCAATTCATAGACACAATGACTATGAGCTGTAGAATGAGATGTAGAAGCCAAGCAACCTAACTGCCTACAATGTATGCAAACAGTGGAATAATGACATGGTAATGAGAAACAATAAATAAGGGACTCTATGGATGCAAGTGAGAGTAAACAATATGGTGGAGTGATTCAGAAACATATATGTTCCACAACTTCATGTGCTCACTTCAGAGCAACTGACTGCCATAAACTCTTGGAGTTATAGAAGGAAAATAGCAGAATGATGTTTATTATAGCCACTGCATTAACAAATTAACAAGACTGTATACTTAACAGTCTTTACTTCCCCCAGTGGTAAAAATGTGACATGTTGTTGCCCCTGGAGATGCCATACCATCCACTTGCATTTAGCATTCCATGCTTCTTATGACACTGAAATTGTAGAATGATACCATGAAGATAGACTCACCATGCAAGAGGTGATAGAGATGTGTTGCCTTCATCTGCATATCCCATAGGAGTTGTGGAGTACCTGGTATATGTGGTAATGAGAATATTAGCTATAGGTACCTTTCAATGACCAATGCAGGACATTTTTATTTTATTTTATTTATTTAACATTTGTTGACCGGGAAAGTCTGACTAGGTTCCACAGATCCTGTTTTCAGCGGAGGCCCAGGCATCTTCCTCAGGAATACTCCACCAGTTCCTCAATGCCATTCTGCATCATGTAGAGGGGGTATATGTTGTTTCTTCATTTTACAAAGGAGAGAGAGACACACACACACAAACATGTGGACAAGGTACACTCACATTGAAATAAAGGCCCTATCTGTTGAGCTGGGAAGGAGGCACATTAACTTTAAAGGTTACCACTCTATCAACTATGGTGGTTTGTAATGCATGGAGTATAATCTACAATATATCCACAGGCCATGCAGGCAGTACCCATGACTCTCATATATGACACATGTATGGCATGTATCAATGGCTTGTGAGAACTGACTTTCCTTAGGGGCATCTTACTGGTAATGCTGGATTTGCTTTGGAGCCATGGAAGATAACCCCAACCAGGAATCCAAAGACCATGCCACACATTGGCTTCAACAATGCCCTATCTCGAACCTGGGTTATCATTTAGTATGGTTTTTTTTTTGTTTTTTTTTATGCTGAAGACCTACTTTCACTGCCCAGATATATTCTGTGGTTCACTGCAGAATTATCCTCACACATGTACCAATATTTTATCTGCATGTATGTTTCTGAATATAATATTGAAGAAGCAGTTACAACAGAGAGTATGCATACAGAACAAACATGTCTTACCATACCAGGCAGTAGAAGATGAACTTGATAAGGAGATAGTGGGGGAACCATCAGCAGAGAAGAACTATGCCAGACCAAGGTGGGCACGATATGCCATGGCAATGGCTTAAAGGCAATGGCTGGTACATAACTATGGGCCAGATTACAGAATATACAGAACAAACACAGTGATGCATGGAAATCTAGAACCAGACTGTGCATACCTATGCATAGGCTGGCCACACTCTGCTACCCAAGTAACAAAGTACTGAGGGTAAGACACAGTGTTTATCATTTGCACAGGTGGGGAGCACAGTATGTAGTGTACTTAAACATGTAAATGTGTGTGTGTGTGTGTGTGTGTGTGTGTGTGTGTGTGTGTGTGTGTGTGTGTGTGTGTGTGTGTGTGTGTGTGTGTTGTTATAAATTATATTGGTTTTGTGTTCTTTGTGTCTCAAATGTAGGGGTGGGCACATAAAGTAAACTGGGCTCAGAGGAGACATTATGTACATGTCTGTGCAAGTAGTTCTTTGAGATGTACTCTAAACATGAAGGCAATATTATGTACTCTAAGCCGGAAGACATAGCAAATTGACTAGTGCATAAATTTAGCTCTAATTTCACCCCATCACCCTCTTCTTGACCAGACCTCTTTTTAAGATCCACACCTCTTCCTCAAATCTCAGGTTCTCAAAGTTCTATTCAAGCACCAGATTGGCCAAGAATACTGCTTCTATTGGGCTGGTAGCATACCAGGATGCCTATTGGTCACATTGAAACACATCCTGTCAAACTCCCTAGAGAGGCTTTTCAATATTAGGCTCCAAACAGTGTTTTTACCAAATGAAAGGAGAATAGCAACAGTCATTCCCCCTTCACAAAGGCAGGGCATTAACCAATTCAGGCAACTATAGAACTATAGGCCTGACCAGCCTCATAAAGCTGTGGAACTTGTCATTATGGTGGGAGAGGGTGGTGTAATGGTTACAGCATTTGCCTCGCAGACACAAGGTACAGAGTTTGATTCTCACAGTGGGTAATTGGATAGGCTGAAAATGGCCTACAAAGGCAGTTAGCCTAGTACCAACCTATGAACCTATGAATTAATAAATAAAGAGATAGGGAACCTGCAAACTATGCAGCTGAGCAACTTCAGTTTGCTCAAAGGCAGATCTTGGCTGCACAACCTGGTTGACTTCTTTGAGAAGGTCATTGAAGCAATGAAAGAGGGGGGGAAATGGTTCACATTCCATATGTGGGCCTCACAAAGGCATTCACTTATTCAGGCATAGTTAACAAACTGATACCAGCTAAATATAAATCCCTGTGTAACTCTTTGTAAAACAAACTAGTTCACAAATAGAACCAAAGAAATTTGGTTAGGTGGATCTACCTCCACCAAGAGACCTGCAACTGGTAGAATACCACAAGACTTGGTCCTTAAGCCACTCTTTTTTTACATTTACTCTCAGAGGTTAAATGCTGAGGGCTTATGGCTGACAACATTTGCTGATGACTGTAAACTCAATGCTATCATACAGTGTCCAGAAGATAACAAGATCCTCCAGGAAACCCTGTCATAAACAAATAACTGGTGCAAAAACATGGCCTATAAGAAATCCAAAAGTACATAAGTGTATCTTTTACCCAAGCAAGATCATCATCATCATCATCATCATCCCTTTTTTTCCCCATTTACATGGGGTCGGGGTATCGTATTAACTGTCGCCAACTCTCTTGATTCAGTGCCACTCTCCTGCCTTCTTCAACACTCATGCCTGACTGTCGCAGATCTTCTTTCACACAATCCATCCACCTCTTTGCTGGACGCCCTCGTTTCCTCTTACCTTCTTCCTGTCTGTCCCAAATCTCCCTCACCAGATTGTCTTCTGCTTTTCTACACATGTGCCCATACCATCGTAATCTGTTTTCTTTGATCTTTTCTGCAATTGGAGCTACTTTGGCTTCTGCTCTTATGTCCTCATTTCTTCGCCTGTCCCGCAGTGTGCATCCTGCCACCTTTCTCAAGCACTTCATTTCCATCACCTCTAGCTTCTTCAACTGTTCTGCCTTTACTGCCCAAGCAAGATGTCCCTTGAAAATTGATCCAGTAGTGAGGGACCTGGGAACATATGTAGATAATAAGCTGTTGTCCACCATGTGTTGACTCTAGTTAGTAAATATTTCTTTATAGCACAGCTTATTATCAAAGGGTGTAGCATCTACAGCTAGGGATGTGGTCATTAAAGTGTACACTGTACTCATTAGGCCAATCACTGTATATAATGTCCCATTCATCATGCACCTGCCCAAGAACATGTATAAACTCAAGTGACCATATTTTGAAGGGAATAACTCACAAAAGTTAATATGATCACCTCAACGCCTTGTCCCTCTTTCAGTGCTCTACAGGCTGCTAAGAGAAGATATCTGCCTTGCATACAGAACCTCTACTGCCCCCATCCTCTCAGACCTTCTACACATCTGTAAGTCCAGTAGTGGAGCAAACACATTCTAGAGACCTCAATCTCTGTTGCAACTTAAATCGAACATATTGAAAGGATAGATATGTCTCATAAAGAATACCACTTCTCTGGAACCACCTTCCTTTCCATGTGAGATGAGGTTAAGCATATATCTTACTTTATTCAAGTGCAACATGGAAGTATGGATGTGGAACCATAAGTTCACCCTTGGTTTCACAACCTTGACCTTTAAGGACAGGGGGAACATGCAAATTCCTGATTCAGGATTATGGTTATTCATGCTTACTTTACAAAGTGTTTTTGCACAATATTAAAGGATTATTTCACCTGGGGTTATACAAGACTTTCACAAAATGCAGTGACCTTGGTATTAAAGTACTAGGCTAGAAACTCTGTGGGAATGCATGGGTAGGCAGATAAAGATCCTTATAGATCAATAAGCTAGTAAGTTCCTATGTACTTGTCAACATATAATGTCTACCAGAACACATCCTCAGCAAATGTTGCAACACTGTGATGAGTTCATACAGAGAGGTCTGAGCACCCACAGGAGATGTGTTTGGCTTCCCTCACATGCCTCTGTACATGGAAGTGCCATCTTCTGGGTGGGTCACAAACACTAACTTCTCCTTGCCTAGAGGCCGATATGCTGCATGAAAGAGAGTTGTAGGCCATACTGAATATATATGCGGTATGATCTCCACACCTTCATAGGCATGCAGGTCAGACTCTATTCACCTCATCTACAGATAGTGGGGGTAAAAGTAGTAGCACAGCATGTTCTTGACCTTGGCAACTGTGTGCATGATGGTTGTAGCATTATAGATAGAAGTGGAGGAGCCATTTGACACTTGCCTGGCCTGCATCCTATGAGCGCAGGGAGATCTAAGTTGCACAATTTCCCGAATGAACATGTCTTGACATGCATATGTAAAATGCATCCCCACTGCTGTCTCTAACACACTGTAAAGCACATATAGTCTCAGCAAAGACTGAGGTGTTGGTGGCAGCCTGTCTTTCTATGATGCTCCTGTCCGGCACATTCTCTGGGTTATGGACATGGAGACAGTTAACCTGGGGGATAATGGTACTCATAACATCTACAACTCTAAACACTCTGACCCTTCCTGTCCACCCTGTGCTTAGTAGGACTGGGGCAACCAATGGGAACTGCATCAAATGGGGAGACATCCTTTCTTGGCTCGACCTGCCTATGACTCATTTTCTTTCACTGTCTGTCTGTGAATCTGGGGTGGGTTCCCTTGAAAAAGAAGATGTCAGCTGACTGGGTTGGGATCGGAATACCAGGTTCCCTGTGTCCAGCACAGACACCATGTTCCCTGACCATGCCACAGCTGCTCTGCCATCATTATCAGAGTGAGAGTCATCTCTATCATCAGAGAGTGAGGTATCCATGCTGCAGGAGCTGGATAGTATGTCACCTGTGATGGCAACAAAAGAAAATACCCACATCAAATAATACCCATCATGAGTATTTTAATTCCAGTGAATGAATGATAAATATGTGTATAGTGGAAGAATATAATAAGATAGAATCTACCTTGTATGGATAGAATTCTTATCTGATGCATTAATGTTGGTACATAAAAAAAGATACAGCTTGTAGGGATATACAGTACATTACATTTACCCCCCATATCCAGCTTTGATGTCCTGTCAGAGGAGAAGAAGGGAATTCAATCATTTCTGTTAAAAGTAGCTTGGTCAATGGAATGTCACCCATCATTCTAAGCTCCTATGCCTGGTGGGAAACTCGTTCTTTTGCAGCATGGATCATGTTGGTGGTCCAGCATCTAACCTGCTAGTAATCCCTGCCCTGGCCACTAACAGCATTAATACCATTGATCAGATTCCTTCACGCACTAATACCCAAGGGTGCCCGCAGGCAGGTGAGACCCCCCTGGAACCGGCTGGTGAAGAGACTAATTTTCTTTTAGTTTAAAAAAAAAATATATATATATATATATATATATATATATATATATATATATATATATATATATATATATATATATATATATATATATATATATATATATATATATATATATATATATATATATATGTATATATATATATATATATATATATATGTATATATATATATATATATATATGTATACATATGTATATATATATATATATATATATATATATATATATATATATATATATATACATATGTGTATATGAGGGGTCCCCTTCACATGGTCGACATTTCAGAAAGTCGAGTTTCATATGATCGAGAGTGTCATATGATCGAGACCATATGATCAACTTTTGAAAAGCCGACCATGGGAAAATGCTATCTCCCACAGTGCGGAATGGGAAAATTTCCCACTTCCACACTGTAGTGCAATCTCGGAGTTGGTATATTTAAGTTACGGGGGGGTGTGGAGGGCAGAGCCCACCACTGGGGGGTTTAGGGAGGTGGAGCCCCCCCGCTAACACTTTAAGGTGAGTGTTTGTTGTGTGTTTATGTTTACTTTAGATAGTCGGCATTCTGAAAGTCGATCATATGGTCTCAGCCATATGAAAGTTGACTTTCTGAAATGTCGACCATGTAAAGTAGATATATATATATATATATATATATATATATATATATATATATATATATATGTATATATATATATATATATATATATATATATATATATATATATATATATATATATATATATATATATATTTTTTTTTTTTTTAAGGGCATTCTTCTTTAAGAAAGCCCTTTCCTGCATCCAGTCACACAGATGGTTTTGTGTTTGTGCAGCCAATGGTTTATGTCTTCATCTTCTGTACCCACATGGATTTTGAATTCCAGAAGACGTTTGGACTGCGGACGAAGGTACAAGTTAGAAGTAGGTGTGTGCATGTGCGTGTCTAAGTGTTTAAGAGGTGTGTTTGTGTGTTAGAAATAGCTAGGGGTGTGTGGATGTAAGAAGTATGTAGGCAGGGGTGTGTTTTGAAGTCACTATTAAAAGTTGCTTTGTATTACTGTGCATACTTGAGCTATTGTGCCAAAATATTTCATTTTATTCAGGAGTAATTTATGTATCATCCATGTTAACATAGGTTTGTAAATGCATTGGTACAAACATTTCTGTGTTTTGCTAGAAAAAAAAATCTAAGGGTTTTTACAAGACAAATGCTTTGAAGAACACACTTTTCTTCCCTTATGCTGTGCTAATGAGATGAAATAACACCAAAAGCATCTCTGTATCCATTGGAGCTTGGCTTCTATCTATTAAACTTTCCATCTCCAAAGTGTGGAAAATGCTACCTGTCACAACATGAAACAAATGGGTAAAATGTGTTAATACTTACTAACAACTTCAGCTAGGAGAGTCACACCATGGTTATTAATTGTTTCTTCAAACCTGAAAAGAGTGTTTTTGACAAATTAAGATGATTCAGTGTCCTGTACTATTGTTTACCATGGATACTTACTAAAAGAGTTTTTTTTTTTATTGATGTTATATTAAAATAATTCTTAATGCTGAAAGTGTACCAAACCTTTTCAGCATGGAACAGAGTGGAATATAGAATTAAAACTCATAATGGAGTGTAGTTGACAGGTATACTGAGTTGTGTTATATTACATGGGGGAAGATTCATAAAGGTTACCTTGAGATAACCTTTTTATTATTAGAGACAGTCTTAACACGGTGCTTTGGTACAAAGATGTGTAGCACCACATTGGGTTGTTGCTGTGGATGTCCTACATGTTAGTGAGGCAGTTTGGGGGACAGGTATATGTTTATTAGCTATGTGCTCCCCTCACCCCAGAACTGCCTCCAGGAAGGCATCTACATGCCAAACAATTCATAGAATCACTCCACCATGTAGTTCAGCACGGCTGCTCCTTCCAAAAGGCCATGTTTATCCATCACTGTAGAGGTAAGTGTAGGGGAGTTTAGTGGTGAGACAGGGCTAGAAGGTGTGTGCATGAGTCTATGCGAGGAGTTGCATGTATGAGTATATGTGTGAATGCATGTCTGCCTGGGAGGTACAGAAATGGGTAGTGATCATTTAGGTTAGGGGCTGTGTGCGTGTGTGTGTGTGTGTGTGTGTGTGTGTGTGTGTGTGTGTGTGTGTGTGTGTGTGTGTGTGTGTGTGTGTGTGTGTGTGTGTGTGTGTGTTGGGGTGGCTGTCATACTTCCACACACCTCTAGACTAATGAGCAGAACCTGCAAAACTGGAGTCATGGGGATCACTAGACACAAAGGATATATTTGAATTCTTGTGCCTTAATAGCTGTTTAACATTACAGGGATCGAGGGTGTAACATTAAAAACCAGGGATAAATTAATTTCTGGTATCTTAATGTTACTTTAATAGTACAGGGAGCAGGAGATAACACACTAGACACTTGGGATACCCAATATAGTGTGCCTTAAAGGCTCATAGTTAAATAAAAGGTACAGTGGCCACTAGACACCAGGGATTACTGTTCAGACTGAATGTAAAAAAAAAAAATAATACATAGGGGGAAAGGTTTTGAACTCTGTACTTTCGACACAAAGCATCCATGTATTAGCCTGCTGTACTAACTGATAAGTCAGTGCAGCCAGTGATTTATTACTATTTATTGAATATCTATGGCATTAGCAAAGCCTGCAACCTGGCATGCCGTAAAAGGGAGAGGTAACAGAAGTGAGGGGAAGCATTAAGCATAACTTTCTACCTCATATACAGATTTTGCCTTAGCAAGCATTTACTTAAAGGATATGAAGTCCAAAACTCAAATGTCTTGCATTAAGGAATGACTGTAATCATCTGTGTATAACCTGACAAGGGGAAATAAAAAGCATCTTGGATATTCTGACAACAGGAACTGGTATGGGTGTGTGTGTGTGTGTGTGTGTGTGTGTGTGTGTGTGTGTGTGTGTGTGTGTGTGTGTGTGTGTGCGTGGGTGCGTGTGTGTGTGTGTGTGTGTGTGTGTATGTGTATGTCTGTGTAGGAGAGTGACTGAGTAGAGAGAGCTGCCTATGCTTTCTCTATGCAGCCAACACAGTTAATTACTGTGAGAAGTGCTAATTTGCACTTTGTGGCAGTTAACTGCGATTCATAGACATACAAATAAGCCAATAATGAGATTGTTCCTCATTATGGTTAATGTGTCTATGAATTGCAACATACCGCATTGTGGTATAAGGGCCTTTTTACTACAGGCCCTACAACCTAAAACTGGGCATCTTAATAAATCCCTATGATATTGTTATTTTAAAATATTTTTTTTAAATATGCTGTAAACATTTTATAGTGTACTATAACAGTCATATTTTTTTCCAAAGGAAGTTCTCACAATTTCTGCAATGCTGTAATGAAAGGAGGCTTGTAGTCTCTTGCCTGCCACCTAGGATGTTAGCTGACGTATGTTTCTTTTTTCTTAGTTGCTGTTTACTCCACTGTCAACATGCACAGTTTTTTTCACAATGAACATGCTGGTGTTCAGTTTTTGGAGCATCACTCTAGAACAACTGAGTACCTGGTGGTAGTGATTTCACTTTATATTTTCATTTGTCTTCTGAAGTACATGCACATTGTGACACCGGCATCAGTAACTGGCATAAGCCCTCCCCTCCACTGCCAGCATTTGGCTGTAGTGCACTGAATGATTACAACGGCTGTACTGTGTGGTCATGAGGAACTACTTCCTGTCTCCACCTACTAATCACTGTCTTTAGCAACAGTTACTGGTGTGAGATATCCGTAAGCAGTTTTGTTGGTTTATGTATGTGGGTGGATAATCAATGGTGAGAAGATGTTCAGTTGTCCATATGAATTAGCTTTGTTTTTCCTAGGTTCATACTTCATAGATGTTTAGTAGGCTAACAATAAGAAGGGCCTTTTTAAGCCTAGTCATGCATCCCAAATCTCTTACAGGTTCTGCTACACTTGATAAGTGTACGTAGGGTCTTGGGAGATTAAATATTTACAAGCAGGGGCCTGGGAAATGAACCAGTTCCAGGCTGCCTGTGTCCATTAGAGACATAGGAGCCAAATCAGGGATGCATTTTCTGTCCCCAATCCAGTTGACCAAGTTGTACTTGAATTGAATTAGGGAGGAACTCTGCTTCACATGGATGGGGAGCCTGTTCCAGAGAAGGGGTAGTCTCTGATATACATACTTGCCTCTCCAGCAGGTCCTATTTATGTCACAGGCAAGGTTAAAGTCTTTAGAATGTGTAAGTCTGGTACTTTTTGTTTTTTGGATATGCAGGGGTCCATCAGGGTGGTGTCTGACAATTCCTTGTATGCCAGGCATACATCTCCCCTCAACAGCATGAAGGAGACAGAATACAGGGACAGGGACTTGAGGTGGTCTGCACAGGACATGTTACTTACGCCCAGTATTCTTTTAGTGAGGAATCTCTCTGGATGTTCCAACTTTTGGATATGCCTAGTTAGGTACATACCATAGGGGACATTGTACAATAACAAATCTGATGAATGCTGAACATAGTGGAACAATGACTTCCTTGGACTTAGATGACCATACCTTTGTTTAGAAGTTGCAAAACATAGAATAATTTTCTCATTACTGTAGGCATGTGATGGTCAAAGGCTAGATTACTGTCTTTGTGTGTCCCCAAGTCCCTAACAACTGGGTCAGCTCTTAGGGGTGTGTTGTCAATATGATAGTTACCATGGGTGGATGACTTCCAAAAGGATACTATTATGCATTTCTTAGCATTAGTCCATGGTAGTGACACCAATTATTTGTTTGTGTCTGCCCTTCCTGGAAAACATTTGTGTTTATGGGGGATTCTATGACAATGGCAATCATCTGCAAATTTAGTCAACCTGAGGCTACTGGCACTGGCCTTGATTTTTATTCCCTTTGTCATAGTTAAAAGTGTTAATGCTGTGACATTGTTTTAATTTTCTGTTTCTGCATTAAAGTTAAATAGGCAGCATGCTTCCAGATGTGTTGTGCAGTGAATAATCAGCAAAGTGTACATCAGAAAAGCAGATTCCATAGCCACGTCTTAATTTATCATGATATAACCTTTACTTCACTGTAGCCTATACAGTCTTTGAAGTGGTTTGCTCATGCTCCTCAGAAGCAGGCTGACTGATAGTACTCAGTGTGAATCAAATCATTTTGTAGGTAGCCTTTGGTAGCTTCCACAACTCCCCTCATCCTTTCTATTGGGATACTGTAGGAATCTAAAACTGATATAAAAGCCACAACTGTATTAGATCCTACTAACACAAATCCTGTTATTCTTGTTCTTGCAATTTTCTAAGTTCATGAGAGCAATATTTATAATATGCCCCTATTTATTTTAGGCTTTGTCCAAACTTATTTCACTAAGAGGTTGAGGTGTTTGTGTGTGTGCGTTTGTGCATGTGTGTGTGTGTGTGTGTGTGTGTGTGTGTGTTAAGAGTGTTAACAGGTGGAATTTATTTTCAACTGCATTTTCAAGGAATTGTGAGCCTCAAGGGAAGAGAAGTTTACTGCTGCTCATGCTGTCTGCTCAAAATGTGCAACTGTTTTATTTAGCAAATGGTATCAGTATTGTCATATAGAGTTTTAAATCAGTGTTAGTAGCACAGCAGGTAGCATACTTGCATCTTGCTGTAGAGGGCTGTAGGTTCTACTCCCACAGCATGTGCATTTGTATTTTAAGGGGGTGGGGTGCTGCACTCCTGAGTATGTTCTCCTTTGGATGAGGTGCCTGATAACTATGATCCTGTTTTTCATCTTGCCACCAATTCCCCATTGCAATATACCAGCTTACCAGTTTTTTTTAATGTAGCATAGGCAATTTATTCTTTAAGAGCAGCAGAAATTGAATCTGTAGTTGAAACACTGAAATATAAAGCTGTTTTCTAGCAACAACCTCTTCATTAGTTTCAGATCTATTTAATGTGCAGTTATTCAGATGACTTTTACTTCTGTAGTAATTGTGCATTTTGACTGATATTGGTGGATTGTAATGACAGAAGTTTGAGTGGTCTTTTACGGTTGAAATGTTCTGAACTGGGCAGTTTGTCATTATTAGTTCATATCTTTTGTTTCATTGCTTACTGGAAAAATTTTCAAAACTATAAATTTAAAACACACTTTAACAGATGTTTCTGTATTATACAAGGGAAATAATTCAATTATTATATATTATAATTAATAGTCAGGAAGGTAAATCAAAGAAAATGTATGGTCCTAAAAATGTGTGCAAGGGGCCTATGATTTGAAAACAGTTCAAAGGTAAACTTAACCTGCCATTGGCCAGATGCATTTTCTTTGAATGTTGGTTTCAATGCTGTTTCAGTGAATGTGAGTTTCAAAGGTAGAGAAGTTTTAATGCTAAGTCTGTTTTCATTGTAAGACCATTGCTTTGTTTAGCAAATGTCTATCAGTGTTTGTGCTATAAAATTTGAAATAAAAGTTGTAAATTAAATCCAAATATATGTAATCATTGTAGAAGTAAAGCATAAAACACTATGCACACTGAGAGTTTTGAACAGTGTTTATGACAACTGGGGAGAAATAGCTAAGTAATGGGACACTGGAATGGTTGTGTGTGTGTGGGGGACTGAGTGGGGGGGGGCTCTAGGTTTGCACCCCCCTGCAAAAAATCCTCCAGGCTCCCCTGCCGATACATTAAAGCTAGTCAGACTTATTAAAACCAATCATCTGTTGACCATGTAGATAAATGGCCTGGAACAAGATCTCATTGTCTGCATGGGGGGACTTGCATTTATGCGGTTTTCATGTGGCACACATTAAGCTATGAGCAGAAAGAATAACTTATGTGAGAACATGGATATTGGCACATTTCATACACATTAACTTATACTCTCTACTGGCCGATATTTTGCTTGTTGATGACTGTGATGTATCTATATTGTTTGTAAGAAAATTATCTACCTAACCATAGCCACTGTTCATATAGCTTTGTAATGTCCCCCCACACAAAGGTGACAAAACTTGTCCATTATACATGTAATGTTCAGCTTACCGTGGAAAGCAGTCGAAAAGGGCCTTTGTTTATACACTTCTTTCAAGTGTTAGCTGTATGATGACTGACTGTGGCTGACCTGGCACATAGCATGTCAGTGATTGCATGGAGTTGTATGCATTATTATACCTATAGAAACAATGGATAATTAAAGGAACATAGCATGTATAAGGGCAGCGGCCTGGTCTGTGTTAGGCAGCTGAGTGTTTCAGTTGCATATTCAACCAAGCAGCCACCAAATACATTCTGAATTTACTGTCCTACAAATCTGTTGAGTGAAGACATTATGCTATATGTCCTTGCATTACAAAAGATTCTATAACGCAGCTTGTGATTTAAGGCCTTCACAATCTTCATCAATGTTTTTGTGTACCAGTGAAACGTCCTGTTCCTGTATAAAAAATGTCCCTCCCCCAGTCAAAACTGTAATCACACAGTCAGTACAGCAGACATACATGTCTAAGTGCAGGAGGACTGCAATTAAAACTAAGCATAGGCTACTGATATTGTGCAGTGTACAACAAAACCATCAGGCAGACTCATCCAATAACAGCAGACACACCTGACACCTGAATTTTTGGATTTTTATCTATAATTCACAACAACAGTACATTTCCACATTGTGTGCTTTGTAACTTTAATGCTGCATTGCACGTTAACTTCTACCCATTTGATGCTAGGTAAGCCCTTTTGACTGACGCACCCACCACAACAACACCTTCCTTCAGCAGCTTACTAATGGTAATTCCCCTGACATACAGCACATTGCTTAGACAATTTTGCAAAGTGAAGAACAGCTAAGTAAAAAGTAAGAAAAAGTTCATGCTCCTTTCAGAAACCAGATTTGTAGTTTCTGTTGCAGTCAGTCTGAGCACATTTGACTGTAGAGCCCTGAAGTGACCACCAGTAATCTTCCATAGGTCATTGAGGCTCTTGTCTCAAACAGGAATTATATTACTTAAGTTAAATATGAGCATCTGAGCTTGGTGCTTATACTAATGATTGCCTAATTTATGCATGTAACTGAACCATTCTTTCTACACATTGTACAGTCAGACTAACAGACTCCCTCTGTTGTATGTGAACTTATATGAGCACCTGTTGAGCCCACTGACCATGCTTGGGCAGGTCAATAACCCCAACAGGGATGTTTTGCAAAACATCTTAGTTTTTCAGCTGATGGAGGTACTAAAGAGAACATCTACTGTCACAATTAAGCATATCAATAGAATACGCATTTTATTTCATTTTTACACCTTTAGTCTACCCCGATACAATATTTTCCAAGCTAAGCTCCCCCCATACATCCCACTATTAAGATAGCTTATGTTGTCAAACACATGTTGAAAAATACCATAGGTGTAAACAAGAGAGACCAGCCACAATTCTCTGGAATGAGACCTGGTGAATGGTCATGGCTTCTAATGCACAGTGGGCACCATGGTGGCATAGCAAAGAGTCAAACTTGTTACATATCGACCACTGGGAGCACTTCCTTGGGAACCCCTATGAGGATCTCCAGTATAAAGTGGATGTCTGGCATAGTTTTGCCAGAGTAGTACCTGATGTATCTGACACCACTTGCATACTGCACTTTGGTGAGCAGTGCAGGCAACACTATAATGACCAGTGGTGACTTTCTGAGGTGGGGGGAGCAGTTAGAGAAAAGACATTTGAGGTATATTGTAAGTATCTGTCCAGTATACCGAGACAGATATGACTGTCCTGCTTAATACAGTATGGGATGTAGGCATATTACCGGATAATATATTTTCCCCTACAGCTTTAACTACCATGCAGGAGAATAGTATTCTATATAAGAGGAGGATGGAAAGGCTTTCTAGGTTCAGGGGTGCATATTAATTTAATCTTTCTTTCTGTAATTAAAATTGTATTGAGAAGTTATATTATTGTATTGTTTATTTGACAGCAGCATGCATGCAAGTCACCTAGGACTTATAAGTGTGAGTATGTTTGGATGTACAGGCATACCTAGTGCAGTTTTCAGGAAGATTGCTAATCGTACACACAACTGTCATGGACACAACTGCAGTAAAGTCTGGACAGCAATCTGTTCACACCCTGTTAAGACGGGTAAGCACTTAAGTCTCCTTGGCTACAGCATAAGCAACTTGATAGGGTAATCTATACTACAATGTCAGTCAGAAAACAGGTAGTGCAGTCCATGTTGGTGCAGAAGGCTGTGGGTTCTATTCCCACCCAGGTAGATTAATTGCTGTGTCTGCAGTACAGCATAAAGGGGGAACTGCACTCTTGACTGTGCCATCCTTCACACCAGATGCAGAATCAAGGCCCCATGTGCATGAGTTGGTGGTACTTCAGGTGAATGTAAAAGATCCCATGGCATCTATTAAAAAGAGGAGGGAAGTTCCACTCTGCCCCAGCCAAATTTTCTAAGTGTATAAATACCAACTTGGGTTTCCCCTGAAAAGGGGCTATTAACCTAGCTTTATACAGAAGTACTTATATATTCATAACATGCCCTTTATCATATGTTGTATAAATTCATTATACTCATATTCTGCGAATGATTTTTTTCTCTCTGTCTCTACCCTCTTTTCCTTTTCTTGCTATCCTTTCTTACAATACTAATATATGTTATTTCTCTCCATTTATTTTGCACTTTTGTACAGCAGCTTCCATAGTAGTGTTAGTGGCTAGGCGAAACTCCACAGTATCCCAGCAGGTCAACCACTCCCTGCATCTCCCCAGCCTACATTCTGGGCTATCTTCCCAATAATTTCAGTGGGGAAAAGGCAGGTAGCCACCTCTACTTGTTTCACTTTTTGGGAGCACCACGGTTCCCTTCAGTGGGAGCGCTGATTTTGTGACCTGCAGGGAAATGGTGAAGGTGGTATGGAAGCTGTTGGATCATTAGCTGGATGCCTACATCAGACACCTGGACAGGTTACTTTTGCAACACAAAAAGTCACAATAGTGCCAGTACCTGCCAGCACCACCTCAGGCAGGGCCCAGTGGGGAGAGCAATCAGAATGCTTAACCATAAAATAAAATAAAAAATAACCACATCAGTGTTAATACTGAGTAATATTATTTTTTTTGTGATATGTACAACAAAGTAACTAAGTGCTTTCGCCCTATTCAACAACGGGCATCATCCGAGTCACCATTTCCTTGAAGTCACTTCCTTTTATACCAAAGTAATTAACACAATTAACAAACTAATTACAGCTTAAAGAATATAATAACTGTACTTAAAATACATCAGTATTAAAAAATACATAAATAAATCTCACCATTATAACAAAATAAATTAAAATAAAATAAAAATAAAACTTGTTTAATCATGCATTCATTGCACTCTGTTTGAGCAAAGCTGCAATTTATTTATGTGTTAACGGGAAAGTCCATTGGGCTAGAATGAGCCATTTTTCAGTGGAGGGTCTGGGAGAAAAGCTCCAAGTACATACATACAGAAATAATAGCAGTAGAAATTACATCAAGGTTAATACAGGGTAATTATGAAAATAACAGTCAGCAGAAGTTATAAAAAACAATTATACAAGACAGAAAATAACAGGACTGTGTGACATGTCAAGGTTGTAGGTTTTTGGTCTGCTAAGCAGTCTGATTACTGTGTGGTAGATAGCCTATAGTGTTGGCATATTACCTTGGCAATGCAAGTATGGTATAGAACTTAGGAGGGGTGGGAACAGAAGCACTCCCATTTAGAAGAGAGATAAGAGTGGAGTAAGGCCTTAAAAGTTGAGAGGTTCTGGGTAGTTTGATATGACAGGGAAGTGAATTCCATTTCTGTGCAAGGGAAAAAGATAGGATAAATTGGCCCGGAGTGCGCAATGGCTTGTACACTTCATGTAAGTTCTGATTGTTAGACCTGAGGGATCGGTCAGGAAGGTGCATGGTAAGGGTGGAAGAGAGAGATGGGCATTGAAAATTTTGAAAATGAGTTTATGGACAGTGGAGAGCTGAATATAAGACAGGAAGTTGGGAAGCTTTAGCCAATTTAGGGAGTGTAAGGAGTTACAGTGGTGAGAGGAAGATTTGGTTCTTGTAGCAAACTTTGAGATTTTATTGTAACAGGATGACAGTTTAGATTTAAGGGTGGCTTGTAGGTTGGTAAAGATAGGAGCTCTGTACATGACAGAGGGAAGGAGGTAAGTAGTAGAGAGGGTAAGTTTTGTTGAGGAGGTTAGATAGCAATTGTGGAGGTAAAGCATTCCGAGTTTCTGGTGCATTTTCTTAATGTTAGTTTGAAGGTGAATGTGAAACTTTAGTTGTTCATCAATAAGGACTCCTGAAGGCTTGGTATGGGGGACTATTTTGATCTGAGGCTTATTATAGAGAAGGAATTTTTGTCTATTTTGGTGTTTTTAGATGGGGTGAATAGCATGATTTTGGTTATGGATGCTCTGAGAACTAGGTGATTATTTAGCATCCAAACCTCAGTGCTGTTAAAGGCAACTTGAGTTTCTTGCAGGAGTGTGGGAAGAGATTTGGTAGAGCAAATGATAGTAGAGTTGTCAGTGTATTGGGTGAGTTTAGCATTTGTGATGCAAAGATGGAAGTCATTTATGAAGATATTGAAGAGTAAAGGGCCTAGTATGAAGCTTTGGGGAACACTGGTGGGGATGTCTTGGTAGAGGGAGGTACAGTTATTCCATTTAATGGCCTGTTGCCTATTTGAGAGGTAACTAGAAGACCAACTGAGAGTTGGGGAGGAAATAGTAAGGTGAGAGAGCTTAGACAGTAGAAGGGTATGGGTTATAGTTTTGAAAGTCTTGGCTAAGTCTAAGAAAAGGAAAAATGCGATGTTTCCTGAGTCACAGCCGTGGTTAATATTCTCAAGGAATGATAGGAAGGCAGTGGTGGTACTGTGATTGGGTCTAAAACCATGTTGTGTAGGGATAAGGAGATGATTGTCTAAAAGGTAAGGTAAGAGTTACAGATGAATATACTTAACAAGTACTTTTGAGATATGGGACAGGGTGGCTATTGGGTGAAAGTTAGAGATCATTTAAAGCAGGCTTATGCTTGGCATTTAATCTAAACTGCTATTTTAGTTGACATCTTCTCGTGGTGTGTCCTGAGGTTCTTCTACGCTACTAAACTGCTATTTTGTTTCTCTTGCTTCCACTTCCAATTTCACATTACCACTCCTTTCATTAAATTCTATTTTATCAATTACAAAAAATAAAACTCTCTCAAAACTTGTACATATAGTGCTATGTACATACAAAGCACTACACATATTTTTATTTTTAATGTTCCTCATATGTTCGACTATTCTGTCCCTTAGTCTCCTTGTGGCTTTTTGCACATAAAATCCTGGGCAAGCTGTGCAAGTAGTCACATAGACTACATTTTTGGTATTACAATTACAGTGCCCTGGACAAGGGAGTGTCCTTTCATAACCTTCCAATCAGACATAGGGGCTATCATTAATAAACTTACAATAACTGCAACTATCATGATGCAATAACATATTGGAGTAGTTTTTTTTTCTATAGATGGTGGACGTTAATCCACCATCACTTCTACCATTCCTCTTAAGTAAGATGTCAAGGAAATCCATCTGCTCTTCATGATACTTATAAGTAAAAAAAAAATGAAGTGGTACTATTCAAAACAATCTATGAATTCCATTATTTTATCCACCTTGCCTAACCACAAAATAAGCATGTCGTCCAAAAATCTTAGCTATAATCTTATTTTGGTCATATAGGGGGATGAAAACACAAACCTTTTCTCCCACTCAAGTAATACTAGGTTAGCAAACACAGGGGCACACTTGACCCCCATTGCTACACCCACTACTTGATGGAAATATTGCCCCTCAAAACATAAGAAGCTATTCTTCAAAACTAAATCTATAAGGTCAACCAAAAGGTTGACTTTACTGTTACTTAAATTATTCACACCAAACTACTTTGAAAATAGTCCAAACCAGTATCATGAGGTATGATGGACAATATATTAATTACATCCACTGTGACAAATATATGTTCTTCAGAATTCTAAACCTTTCTTAACCTCTCCAAACATTGCCACGAATCTCTCAGTATGTGGGGAGTGTGTTTTAATGTTTTTGAAAACCTATCAATATATGCTGCAAGAGATTCAGTTTTAGATGCCCTAGCTGCCACTAATGATCTAAAAGGAGGATTTACCTGATTTTTGTGGATTTTGGGTATTCCAAAAATCACCGGAATAATAGGTGTCTCAACAGTTAGAAAATCTAACTCCACCCCTTCAATAGTCCCTTGTGTAAAAGCATCTAGCAGTTCCAAATCTATCTTTGAATATGCCCTGTTAATTTCATTCAGTGAGATTCTTTCATAGGTGGAGGTGTCAATAAAAATTTCAAACATTTTACATGCATAATCAAACTTAGGCATAATCACGACACCCCCACCTTTATCCGGTTTCATACTCCTAATATTGCTGTCTCTAACTAATTCATTTAATACCATCCTCTCATCTTTAGTTAAATTATCATGATTTTGATAATTACTTGCAACAATCTCTCTAAACTCACTCTCCCACATACACTCAAAATTGAACACACTGGCATTGTAGGCAGGTATAAATGTACTCTTACGTCTCATTACATCACCTTCATTCATCCCTTCAGTTTGATCTGAAAGAAAACAGCCTTAAATTCAATTTTCTCATATATAACTTCAAATTCACTAGTAATGAAGCAATATCAGTTTTAAAACAAGGAACAAAAGTAAAATCTTTTTTCAATAATTCATAATGAACAGCTGTCAAATTCAGATTACTAAAATTGTATACAGAAAAATCACCAATTTTGATTATTTCCACTTCATTAACACAACTCACTAAGTCTTCATTTAATATGTCACTGTCCAAGTCAAAAATGGTTAATAGTTTCTGTTCCTCCTCCCTTTCCTACCCCTCCCTTGGGGAGTACAATTGCTTGTTTCACCCTTTTGTTTCCTTCCTGGTTCCTGAGACGTTTCAAACATCTCAGTTCTGGGGGGTTGTGTAAAAAAACATTATGTCGATTGTTCTTATTCTTCCCGTCATCACCATTGTTCTTCTCATTATTGTCCCAAGTAGCATTCAGTTTATAAAATCTCTCTCTACTTTGTTTCCTGGAGGGGCACACCCTATGATTTGCATAATCATTAAAGTCCATCTGTAATTTATCTTGTTTTTTCGCTGCATTTTTCTGTACAAATTTGTCTAAGTCAGTTAATATTCTGTTGTGACTGTCCTTGTATTGCACAAAAAATAACTCCTTAGTAATACTCATATTTAATGCTATAATCTCACTTTTTAATTTTTGAAGCTTCACTTCATTGGCCCTGATAATTATACTTACTAAATCTAGTCCCATTTTATTAAATAAATCCACAAGTTCTTGGTGTTCTACCATTCCTTCCTCAATCCTGTTCGGTAGGTTCCACACTCTTAAACCTTTTGGAACTTGATTTAAGGACAAAGATTTAGCCAAAAATGCATTATCCATCTGTAGTGCTCTATATTTCTCACAAGCACACTCAAGCGAACCAAGCTGCTTGCACTATGTACCAAAAGCATTCACTTCCCATTCCTGGGTGTCAAAGTTCAGTACAGGTGCTGAAAACCAGTCTGTTAATCCACTTGAACCTAAAGGTTCCTGACTGGATACTTGGCTTACCCCTCGATTACTTGCCAATAAAGGGCATGCAAAGTGAAACTGTCCAAATTGGAAGTCACCCCAGGAGTATTTGAACTTATTGTACTCCTTTTGTCAATAAAATCAGCTGACAGGCGCTGCACTAATTCAGTGAGCTCAAGAATCACGCCTTCCATCCTTCTCACTCACAATTAAAGTTCAGGTAAACTGCTGGGTCAATAATAATTAAACACAAAACAAATCAAAATGGCCAAAGGCACTAAAACTTAAACCATAAAATACATTTTGTAATTGATTAAGTGGAATTTAATGAAAGGGGTGGTAATGTAAAATTGGAAGTGGAAGCAAGAGAAACAAAATGGCAGTTTAGATTAAATGCCAAACATAAGCCTGGTTTAAATGATACAATTTCAATTGCAGCCTTGCTCAAACAGAAAGCAGTGAATGTATGATTAAACAAGTTTTATTTTTATTTTATTTCAATTTATTTTATTATAATGGTGAGATTTATTTATGTATTTTTTAATACTGATGTATTTAAGTATAGCTAGATGAAAACTAGTATATTGTTTAAGTTGTAATTGGTTTGTTTATTGTGTTAATTACGTTGTTAGAAAAGGAAGTGACTTCAAGGAAATGATGACTCTGATGAGGCCCGTTCTTGAATAGGGTGAAAACGCTTAGTCACTTTGTTGTACGTATCACAATAAAGTAATATTGCTCAGTTTTACCACTGGTGTGTTTATTTTTTATTTTATGGTTAAGTTTTAGTGCCTTTGGCCATTTTGATTTGTTTTGTGTGCAATCAGAATGCTGTCTGACCTCCCCTTGGCTACTGCATAAGCAGTGTGATATGAAAGATTATATCATCTCTATCTCCCACCTTGGTCTTTCCTTTTCTTATGTGTCAATACCCCTTCCATTTTCTTTTGTTCAATCCACCCCATCACCAGTACCTTGCCTTTCTTCATATGTTTCTGATTCCACTGTCTTCCCCGTCCTGCAGTGTGTCATCACTTTTGTTGTCAGTCCTTGTGTATGTTACATGCTTGTGTTTAGCCCCTGCTACCAGTCTTGAACCTCTTTCTATACCTGCACCTTACATTACTTTCTTCTCTTGTGTCCTTTATGAAAAAAGCACCTGTTCCACAATAAAACAGTGCACACTTCCTGGATTTCCTCTCGCCCTTTCTTGCCTGCCCTGTTTTCCTTTGTGTTATCGCATGTTTATTGCTCTTTTCTCCTATTGTCCTATAATTCCAATTCCACCTCTTCTAATGGTCAGAAATCAGATTTAAGCAGTGTAGCTTCTCTTTTAAAGTACCATGGCACGTTTCTCATATTCTCATTCCTTAGCACATATTCCTGAGCTGAGGTGAAAGCTTCCTCTGTGCTCAGCAATTTTTCTTCTCTGCCTTAGAGTGCATACAAAGAAATATTATACATAATCAGCATTAAACAAGTACCACTGTTGATTGTGTACATATATAGACTTTTTATATTTAAAGGTATCTTACTGTTAGAGTAAGATGTAGTCTGGAATGGACTTATGAATGTGAACATAGCTTTCAAATGCTCAGGAAACTAGTTACAAAAGCTTAGATTGATAAGTATATGAACGACTCCCAGGGCCTTTATAAGCCTAGCCATGCAAACCAACCCAACTGTGACCCCATGTAGCATAGGAGTATATTTTAATGGGGTATATTACTTAGGAGGTTGCTATAGGTTTAGTCGGGGGGGTATACTAGTTAGATAATATTTACTGTCAGTCTCTGTCCTATCAGAGCCATGGGAGCTGGACTGGGGGTCAACTTTCAATTTCACATGCAATGGACATGGTTTTGTTTGAAAAGGATTAGAGATGGAGTCTGCTTCACATGGATGAGGATCCTATTCCAGAGTGTAGGGATCCTTTGAGACACATATCTGTCTCATTAGCATATTCTATCGGGTCTATATTATATCAGCGAATGTTTAGGTTGCTGAACACCTAAACATCGACCCCTAAACATCGAAAGCTACAAACCGTGAATGTCCAATTATGCACATTTTTTTACAAGTTAAAAATTTGCTTGGCCGGTGGAAGACAAAACATACTTTCATGCCCTAATCAAGTGGGGGCTGCACCCCCCACACACCCCCTAACTAAATATACCAACTCTGAGATTGCTCTACATTGGGGAAAAGGGAAAATTCCTGATGACAGCCAAGCAAATTCTGTCCCTGTAAACAAATTTGCGTAATTTCCCATTCGCACTTTGTAGCTTTTGACGTTTAGGGGTCGACTTTTAGGTGTTTGGCAACCTAAAAGTTCACTGATATAATATAGACCAGTTCTATTTATGTCACAAGCAAAGTTTAAATCCTTGGATCTAGTGTTTCTGGTGTTATTCATTTTGGGGATGAGCAAAAGGTCCATCAGGGCTGGATATGAGGATGTGTTATGTGGCAGGCATAGATCACCTCCCTATAACCTGTAGGAGACTGAGTATAGATAGAGGGCTTTAAGGCATTCTGTATAGGTCCATGTGTTAATATGCTGGATTTTGTTTGTGAGCACCTCTGTGGGCATTCCAACTGCTGCATATGCATGGTTGAGTACCTGCCAAAGTGGGCATTGTAGTCATTGATGGGCCTGATAAGGGCCAAGTAAAGTGGTGCTATAACTTCCTTGGAGCTGGATGCCATACTCTTATAAGTTTGGTGACAACTGAATGATTTTCTTAATACCTTGGCTACGTGTTGGTCAAAGACCTGGTTACTGAATACATGTATTCCCTGATCCCTAACTACTGGTTCAGCTCTTTGAGGTATCTTTGACATTAAAATACTACAATTTGAATAAGCCAGCTGTGTTGAGAGTAGATTCCTTTTAGAATAGTACAGGATTACTGTGATCATAGGAATACAATCAAATGGTTAGGTAACTTCCTGTATCTTATTTAAATACAGCATTTGTTTTTACTGCTGCTTCTACTTTTGATTCATTTGGAAGGGAAATAGAGAGGAAACAACCAGAGTGTTTAGAGTACACTGTAACTGTATCATTCCTTCTTCACTCACTTTTAACAGGCTCACAACTCAGGAATCTTCTATCTGCAAATCTATGAGTTTATATTATTCTTTAGTGAAGCTCTAATAGCCTAAATACTTCTGTTTGAAATTGCAGTTGTTCAAAGATAGTCTAATTGCTGGATCACTGGTTGTGTGAAACTTCTGAGTGCTCTACTGGAGAGTTTTACCCTTCCTTGCTGTTTCATGATCACAGAGTTAATATATTTATACATAAAGAAAAGTAGAACTCTCACATGGAGGAAGGGGATGCAGAAATTTCCCTGCAAAAATGCTTTTTATAATGAGTGACTGTGGGCTTCAGGGATGTTGTGTTCTCTATCAGCTTTGATTGAGTAAATGGTTTATGAATGGTTATGTCAGATCATTCATAAAGGAAGTCAATTAGGCCTACCTCATATGCAAACAGCCCACTAAGAAGGTTATTCACATAAGATCCCCAAATTGCATTAAGTTAAAACTTGTACTTCTGACATCTATGCAAACATGGATAAGAACTTTCCTTTCTATGCAGAGGTGCAACATAAACTACGGACACCAATTTTAGTTCCAACCAATTGAGGTATATTTTGGAATTCACTTCTTTGCACCATGAGGCAACAATGTAATTTCTACCATCCTGTTTTAAATCTGTAGGTATGCCATGCCATTCATGAGAAATGTTACATGTCACAGTTCATCTGGATCTGAGTATTTTGTGGAGGAAAGTATGAAAAGTATATTTTTATATCTTCTTTAGTTACAGGCATCAGTCCACACAGATCTGCAAACTGACATGTCCTGTTACATTTCATTGACCTCTGTTTCATTCTGAACATAGGTCACACACCCATCATGGGCTCAGCTACACCCATCATGGACTCAGCTGGATTTATTACAAAGGTATGGTTTATTCTCATTATTTTTGACTTCAGTACTTTAATCTTTCATTCTCAGTTTTTTCAGTATCTTTTACCAACATGTTTTTTGTCTGCCCTCATACGTTAGCATGTGCAGGGTCACATCTGTGAAAGTCTATGGAGTTTATGAAGTTTTCTATTAAGACATACTCCACATGAAATAGTGAAGAGGATGCATCGTGGTGCTTAAACTATCAAGTGCCGCCATATACCCTATATACTGAATGTAACTTCTTGCTTTTTGCATTGTTATTTCAGATTTTACAACACTTCAGTGTCATAATGCCTATAACTATTCATCCCATACCTGTTAGCAAGCTTATGGAAATGTTTCATAAGTGCCTAATGAACTCTAGGTGCATGCAGATTATTGGATCATTCTGCTCTTTGACACAAAATGCTGATACATTTTGGTAAGTACAGTATGATAGTAAAAGGTCTCCATAAAATCAGAAGTGAAAGCACTGTTTATCATTTTATGTCTTTTTCATGTCATACTTAATTAATTTACCTCCATTTCATCATCCTTCGTAGCCAATCCAGCTACTACCACATATCATGCAAGACTCTATTTCCACTTAGGCCATGAAAAAGGCTAACCTTGAACCTAAAATTAATCTTATCCCTAACTCTAAAACCGAGGACTGACATTAGGCTATTGATTATGTGTTATGCCTTAAATAAGCCTGCATTATCACCTAGACTTCCATTTAAGACTAGTCCAGCAGTTAGAATCAAAATAATCACAACCCCTGCCATGACACTAATAGTATTGCTAATGTGCATAAAATTAAAACACCACATCTTCACACATATTGCCTGCCTAAGACTTATGCAGTACTCAGAGTTCAGTCAAACCTATCCTGAACTTAACCTTATATGTAACCTTATCCATAACACTAGCAATGCAGCTAATGATTATGGTTTGCTTGTTGATTAGGGATATGCCTGGACTAAATCTACATCCCTCTTAATAGTTCCTTCGTACACTAACCCATATCTGAGAGTCCAGATATCCCCTGATGATGTACATCATGTAGCCCTAGACCTAATTTGATTTTTTCTATTGTTTTGCTTTTTTTTCCACAAATCACCCCTCCCCACCCCCTCGCAGGAATAAGCGCTGTGGCTCCTCTACCTGAACCCATCTGGCCCATTTGTTTTGCTGCCACATGAACCGGGAGCTCTGAAGTGCGTCAAGAGCCCTAGGTCCATTTTGTTCTTGCCTTGAAATCTCCTCTCCCCAATGAGTTCATCCACTCATGGTGAGAGTCAGGTGGTGGAAAGCAGGTCACCTTGCTGGTCCTGTAAAGCAACTTACCCTCTTCTCTAGAGGAGCATCCCACACCCCGGTAATGGCTGTTCTGAACTCCATTATAGCTGCTGTCTGAGAGGGGACATGCTTGCACATGTCAAATTCCCCTCTGCTCATTGTGTGATTTGGACATAGCAATGCGAGCTTGACAGACTTGAACTCCATGGGGTGGACACCTAGTACAACTAGTAGGTGTCAACCATGTGGTAAACAAGAACCATCCCCCTCCCCCTCCACAAGATGGGTAAGTCAGCATCAGCTACTCACTGCTATCCTCCCCTTTGCCAGCTCCTACAGGTGCCTGGGTCACTATTCAAACACTCATTGGCTACTGCTGTGTATCTGGTTGACCTGCTGGTTACCATATGATCTCATGAAAGTGCACTGTATTTTCTATATATAGGGAGCCACCATATAACCTAGTAGCATATTCTGCTACTTTTAGTGCTTTCCTTTTTAAAACATAGACACATTTTTTTATTATTTGTGGAACTTTCCACCAATGTTATGCTCTTGTTTTTACTGAAATGTGGAATTCAGCTTCACAGACAGCATGATTTAAAAATATATATCACATATTGTTGAAGATGTTACAGCATAGATGCAACAAATATGGGAATATGGACTATTTACTCATGTGTGTGTGTGTGTGTGTGTGTGTGTGTGTGTGTGTGTGTGTGTGTGTGTGTAGGTGTGTGTGTAAGTGTATATCTGCACATATAACATAGCATATTATTGCCACTCAGCTGTTCCTGATTTTACAGAACATCTTTGATTTTATCTCATATATGTGCCCTGTTCATACAATTCATAGTTTTCTGGTAAATCACTGAGGATTATTACAGTCAGTAAATAATGACAGTCATTAACATTTCATAGTTCTTATCCTTCAGAAAAATGCAGATGGATGCACAACCCGCTCTGTTAAATGTTTAGGTGCATTAGAGTTGTCTCTCAATTTGCAGATAGGATTAATGAACTGCTTCCTGTAGTGAAAATTGAGTTTGATTCCTTCCAATTCCATGTGCCTACTGTGTTAATTTAAGTAAGTCACATAATCAGTCTTAAGTCACTTCTGAAAATAGCCTCTTTGACTAGTGAGTCTAACTTTTTAACAAACAGATAACAAATATTTAAAAAAAAAAATGTCCCTGTTTAGGCCTTTGTCCTCCATTATTTTTTTTTCTTTGTATAAAATTCTTAAGTAAAGGAGTTGAAAAGTATTTTGCTCTGTTTCTCAACCAATATGTGATTTTTAGCAACTTGTGGATTGCAGTTATTAGATAATAACAGATATGTGAGTTTCATGGTGGCCACGGTGGTGCAGCGTTTAGCGTTGCTGCCTCACAGCAAGAGGTTCTCTGGTTCGATCCTCGGCTGGGGTGCCTTCTGTGTGGAGTCTGCATGTCCTCACTGTGGTCACGTGGGTTTCCTGCAGGTGCTCCGGTTTCCTCCCACATCCCAAAGACATGCAGTAGGTTGATTGGATACTCTAAATTGGCCCTAGGTGTGTGTGTGTGTGTGTGTGTGTGTGTGTGTGTGTGCCTTCTGTAGGAGGTTGGGCACTGGGCTGGCAACTCGACACTGTAAAACTCCACTGCCAATCATGAGCGGACAGTGATCCGCTGTGGCGACCCCTAACCGGGAGAAAGCCAGAAGAACAGATATGTGAGTTTCAGGCTTTGTGTCCTTCATACAATGTTTGCTAATGCAAAGTTTGTTATTTTAGCACTTCGTAAGCACATAACAGTAATATTTAAAACCTGATTATGGTTTTCTATCTTTGCCTCTGCTTGTTGAGCTCAGATGTTGAGAGGGCAGAGAGGGGTTGAAATGGATTACACTATATTTTTCTGACAACAGCGATCTGAGATATATTTCTTGGACGTTATTTATGCATCTGTTCATTAGTTTGATCTCTATCAGACATCTGTAGAGCACACAGTCATACGATTGGCTTTAATTGATGATCACATCTGTGTGTGTGTGTGTGTGTGTGTGTGTGTGTGTGTGTGTGTGTGTGTGTGTGTGTGTGTGTGTGTGTGTGTGTGTGTGTGTGTGTGTGTGTGTGTGTGTGTGTAGAGGGGCATATTTCTCATTGTCCCTGATCTTTCCTGATATTTTTAATCTGTTACTTGGTAAATTTTGCTAACAAACTGCTATGGATTACATTCACTAAATATTGACACACGAGTTTCAGACTTATATGACTTGGAAAATTCTTGCTAATGTAAAATCTGCTATAGTAACAGTGTTCTAAGTATAAAAGAGCAATAATTAAAATATGTGCCTGATTTTTGGTCATTGTCCCTGATTCTTGAGATAAGAGATTCAAATGGCATGGGGGATTGAAAGAGATGCAATTTGTCTCTCACAACAATGAAATGAATACATTTGAAGGTCATTATTTATGTGTTTATTCATTCATTTGATTAGAAGCAAACATACAATGTGTAACTGATGGTCTTGTGAGAGAGAGAGAGAGTGTGTGTGTGTGTGTGTGGGGGGGGGGTATGTGATTTTTTTACAAATGCATGGAGCTCACTGTTCAGTTCTCATTTCTGGTATCTTCTGTGATTTTATTGATTTTATTGCAGCATAAATGTGTATTTAGTGAAAGTGCTACAACCATGTGTTAGACAAGTAAAATATGCAACTTTATAATAATTCAGCTAATTTATACTCCGAGGTTGCACAACAGTGGATAAAAGGAAAAACTCTGTTGTCGACAACGTCGTACCAGCATAATTTCTCTGTTGAACTGACTTTCTCTCTCTTTTTCCTGGCTCCCAGAAAAATGAGGTATAAGCTTTACTATTGATTGCTAGGGCTTTTAGCTAGTGTTGCACTTTCTGGAGAACAGAATTGAAAGTCTACTTTGCTTGGTTTACAGATAATTATTTTTCTTTACTTTTTGCTACTCTTGCCTTAGGTGACAATTTGTCTACTAAATGCTGCAGTTACATTATCTGTTTTATTAGAATGGGGCTGTTTGTGTGATTTCATTGTCGTGACTGAAGTTTCTAAGTTGTATAATTTATTTGTGAGACTTTTAGCATCTTACTTTGTTTTTTTTTTTTTATTTTTTCTGTATTTTTTCATTTCTATTTGCCTTAGAATTCAAAAACATCTAAAATGACAGTTTGGGTATGAAAGATGCCTTATTCAGTACTTGTAGCCCCTGGGGAGAAAGGTGGCGCCTATCAGAGACAACGTATTTCAATTCAGCCCACATCTCAGTCCATGCTGATAGGAACTGAATTCTCTGTGCATAATGCCATGTCCTTCTCCACTGACTGAATGCCAAAAGTCTGTCATTATATTTAGGTGCCATACAAGGTGATGGAAGGATGTCACTAGGCAGACATGATTTTTTTCTCCAATGCTTGTTGCAAGGGTGCCCAAAAATTGCACCATATAATGTAGCACTGCATATCCAGGACAGAGGACCTCCCTAAATTGATCACTCCAATGTAATTAGTGATCATGTCCGATTTAACTGTAATCCTTTATAACTTACTTGGGATGCCCCTGATTTTGCCGTTAGGGAAGCAGAACAGTGTGACACGCTCCTTGCAAAGTCCATTGAGTATGTAAGTCCCCCTTACATATAATGGGTTTAGTAATTACTGAGATGTTTTGGAGCTTAACCTTAAAAAAAATGAGGTTGCGTGTTTTATAAAACAATAACCCAATGGAAACATGTAAGGTAAAATGTCAAATGTCATAGTGGTCTAGAAAGGGTTGTTTTACAATCTAATGTTACCAAATGGAGCCCAGTATCTTTGCAGTTAACATTTAAAATAAAAATGTTAAAGTAAAACTAAATCTCTGTGAAAAATATGAATATAAAGAATAAAACAGGATGAACATTGAGAAATTTAAACATTATTTTAGAGTAATCAGAGAAAGTGAGCATGTGAAATTGGTGAAGATAGTTTTAGTTAACACAGAATGTTTGAATTACGTTCACCGAAACTAACTTTGCCAGCAATGGAGTTTGCCTCTTTCTCCATTCTTATAACCTTGAGGCTAGGTCGTGCTCCTGAAAAGTAGCTCTGGATGAACCCAGTAGACCCAGAACCTGCAGGCCAGTAAATTCTAAGCAGTCCTTTTGGCCAGACCTTTTGAATCCAACAGTATAATGTCATCCAAAGAGTTTAAACCCAGTTACATAGTTTGATCCCAGTAAGACCCCAGTCAACCAGTTTAACCTCAGTAAAATCTCTGTAGTCTAAGACCTGGGCAAGCCTTAGTAAAAGGTACAATAAAAAAATCTCAGTAGACAAATAAATCTCAGTAGAAAAGAATCAGGAAAGAAAGACGCGCAGACTCCTCTCTTCTAATCTGGGGTTCGTTATTGTGCCAGCCAAAGTGTAGTTCCAGTAAATCTAAAGTATTAGCTGCTTCTGCAGTTCTATTTATACTGCTCTGGGAGGGCGTGTCATTGGGGAACCAATCCTGTTGGGGCTTCCAGACCTTTATTTTGATTGGTGTTCAGACTAGTAGGTTTGTATGCCCCTCTAGCATCATCTCCCAGTATAGAACTTAGTACAGTGCCTTTAAGCATACCACCCCACTAAATGCAGTTTAAATTTACTTTAAACATCCAAAGTATAAAAATTGCCTGCATAAAAATGCAAAGAAAAGACAAAGCTTGTAATCTTGTTAACAAAAGTTTTTCTTAAAAATTCACTCTTTTAAAAAATGGCTTTTAAATTTGGATTTCGCTAATATTGGGTAGCTTAGTGAGGCAGTAAAACATGGGGGTTCATGAGGTAGTTTAACATTTATATGAACTGTTTCAGGGTGTATTAAACCACTCACATGTTGTTAAGCTATGGCCCCAGCCTGGGGTTGCTGGAAGTTTGACAGCACTTTTCAAAAAATCTTCTTCAGGGTGGCACATATAGAACAAGTGTGAGGGAATGCTCTTAGGGGAAAAAATAGGGAGAATCCAGAAAAAAACAATATCTTTATATATTGGTGTATAATAAGTAATAGAAATCATGGGAGACTGTAACTCATAGCAGCTGCTACCTTCTTGTGTGTGAGGACGGCACAGGAATGTTTGTATGGGCTGATAATCTCAAGGACTTAGCACAGGAGTACAAAAGAGCTGCCGTCAAAACTGTTCAATTAGACCAGTGTGTATAGACAATAAAGAAGCAGGGTAGCAATAGCTGAAACTTGACCCGTCTGACTAATATTACTCTTATCTAAATGAGCTAAGAGGTATATTGTGGAAACAGCCAGCTCTCATTTGGTAACCTGGGACTGAGGGCCACATGATGTGGGGCCAGGGCTAAATTATCTTTAGCTCAAAATCATTTATATAGAGAAGAGAATAACAACAAAAAAATTTAAAAGAAGTATAAAAGCTATTTAAAAAAAAACATAAAAAATATGAAAAATTCCTAAGCTTTAGCTTTAATGTGAATATTGAATAAAAAGGAAGGACGAGCTAAAACATCTTAGTTGTATCAACGAACCACCGTGTTGGTGGTGGACTAGTTTTATAAGCCTTACTGGCTCAGGGAAAAGATGTGCTGACCAAAGTAAAAAGCTAAAGGTGAAAACAAAGGGCTGGAAGACCAAGTGAGGGAAAATCCAACAAACTACTGGGTGGTAGGGAGCATGGGGAGATGCCTGTAACTGCTAGAGGAGCAATCGTTAGTGAGCCAAATCAAACCGCAGAACTAGCAACTGCATAAAAAATTTTTAAAACCCATTAATGGGAAATGTTGGTTGAATTTTAGAAATCTGTTAAATGGACTTCTGAATGCCACTAATAAAATAAAAGAACTGGGAGCGTGCATGACCACACACTTTGCAGACCTGTGTTGGAAACTAAATGTGAGCTAAAGCTACTAAAAATATTATATAAATATTATATAAATAAGCAGTGCGAGAGAGGGAGCTCTCTAAAAAAACTATGTATAAGTAAGTAAAGCATGCAAGTGAGGGAGTTCTCTAGCCTTGTGGCCGCATAAGTCTGAGAGGTATGAGCATGTCCTCACATATGAGGAGTGCAAGGGAGTTTGCCCAAATAAAGAAACATTTGTGCTATGTTCAGTGAAGGTAATTTGGTCAAGAAATTTTTGAAACGTTTTCCTATATCAAAACTATCTTCAGTGAGTCAACATAATTCCCTCGAGAGAGATGGTAAGTAATGAGGTACGGGTATGGGGATCATATCCACTAGAGTTTCAAGGGCCCCGCTTCACCATGGTCCAGCTATAGTAGGTTTATCACTTGGTTGAAGTCCTTCAAGTCCTTACCTACTGTAATTTATGATCTATCCTGTCCCTTAGTCTAGACTTCCTTCAGAATATGTCTTTTTTGCAAATAGGAATGTGTGTACTATTATTTTTTTCTAGTGAACAGTATTTACTTCCACAAATGAGACATGTAAGATTACATAGATGCTTAGGACTCTATTTCATTTTTTTTTCATCTGCAGTCTGCACAGCATTTGCCCCTTGTGTCTGAGTTTTAGTCTTTGATTAACAAAATTATAACTTCCTTATTTATTAAATTTAGAAACATATCTATTGCCATTTTTTTACTTCCAGAATTTTTGACAGATGATTATATACTCATCAGAAATCCATATAAGCATAATAGTATCCCACTCTATTTCATGGTCCATATTAAACACTGCTTTTTCTTTTCCATGCCGATCATCCTGTAATAGAATCATAACAATTATTGTTTTGTAATGCAAATAGCATGGCGATTATGCTCCGATATTGGGAAAAACGCAAATCAGTTAAGTGCTAGAGTGGTGTGAGACTTGACCTTAACAAATGTTAACCACCCCAGTTGTTAAGGTCAAGTCTCTAGCTAAGCAGCAAAATCTGACTGGACTGCCCAGCAAATGACAGTGGCAGAATAAAAGATTTTGTTTTGCCTTCTGTCCATTCTGGTAATGCTTTCCTGACTTTATGTTATAAACTTGGCAAGTTGCTAGAATAACAAGATGTGCGTTTACCCGCATTTTCTCTGAAGGATACAAAGTCTGAAACTCTAATATATGTCACTATTTAGTGACGTCAGTCCTCTGGGATTTTTCTGAAAATCACAGTCTTTATGAGGAGCAGACCAAACAGATGAGGCAAAAATCTGGACATTATGTGAAAATCTGGGCAGTTTAGAAGCATGGCAAGGTGAGTGCAAATGTCTCACATTGCCTTTCTGACAGCTCTCATTATGTGATTAAGTGCTTTATGGCTTTGAAAGTTGGCAAAATACAGCATTTTTCTTTTCCTTTTTTTCTGCAACTAGTAGTAAATGGAGCAAATAAAGTTATGCACTACAAGGAATTATGACTGGATTGGTGATCATAAACCCTCTTAATTATGTATTATTGACATGGATGCCAAGATTCACTTATCAGACTTAGTTCTCTGGGTGAATTTTTTACTATCCATGTCTCAGACACATAATAAATGGGTTATAATTGGCAACTCAATCATAATCCTCTAAATTAAGCTTTTGTTCATTTTTTAAGTCATGCATTGTAACATTGTTTGCAGTTGTACTAAACCTTAGCCTTATTCACTGTTGATATCTATCTATCTATCTATCTATCTATCTATCTATCTATCTATCTATCTATCTATCTATCTATGTGAGTGTGTGTGTGTGTTTATGTGTATGTATGTATATATATATATATATATATATATATATATATATATATATATATATATATATATATATATATATATATATATATATATATATATATATCTTTAATTTTCTGAAGTAACTTATTTCTTTAAAACTCTAAGTGAAGTCCAAAAGTCATATAGTCAAAAGATTTTCCTCTGCACCTTTCTAAATGTTTAGCAGCACCATAAAATGTTGTGTAATCACTGGTTTTCCTCTGTACATCTTCAAATGTTTTACAGCATTGTAAACTGTGATTACTGCTTCCTAGAGACTGAAGAATGAGGCAGCTGTGATGCTGCCTGTATGTAAACAAACTGTCAAGCAATATTACATCTCAAGAGAGTTCTCTGAAAGACAGCCTGGACAAGATCATAAATGAAAAAAAAAAAAAGAAAAAATCCTGTGTGCTGCTGCAGAAAAAGCTAATCTCTGTGAAACAGATTGGTGCCCTGCCAGAGTATCAGCAGCAGGATATCTCCTTTAGATTCCATGCAGGCAATGACTTCAAATGATTTTGCAGTCTAAGGTTCCTGTTTTATTATTATTATTATTCTTTGAGTGCGAATGATATGTAGGCTGTTCAGACAGCGGATGTAAGTAAATAGTTTAGTAGTGTCTGTTATTTCTTTTTCTAGTGTATTAACTATTCAGTAGGGTTTCTTTTATGTCCTTATGAAATATTATAATAAATGCTAAGATACTTCTTTCTTAATGTACCGATTAAGTGTTGCTTTTTGCATAACAGTTTATCTATTTATGTGCACATTGTTCATCAGGCATACCTGTCGACAATATCTGATGGATCAGAATGCCCCTGATTCTGCATCACGTTTGCCCTGTGTCTTATGCAACTTCTGATTTTCTTTTAAATTGAGGACTACATTTAAACAATAATACCATATATTAGAATTTCAGATTTGTTATTGTTCCAAAATTACATTTTATTTCAAAGCCAATTATTCTGTTAACCTCATAAGTTAATTAAAGTTCAATTGTCCATGATTTTGGACTTTTGCCCCCCCCCCCCCACACACACACACACACATATTATTTTTATAACACTTTTATTGATTTAACATTTGTGACACAGGCAATCTTAAATTTATATAAAAGTAATCAAAGCATATTAACAAGTTCACATTTGCAAACATTATACATCACATATGCTTTATATTTTCCATAATGTATGCAACATTACATAACTTATTCAATTCTTGGCTACTTTTAAACCTTGTTCCTCCTCCAAAACATTTTTACATATGTATTTTTCATACATTTTTCATTTTTTCTATATAGTTTACTCCTACCTTTATCTAAAGATCCATCTTCCTGTTTTTTTAACTCTTTGTACAATATTTACTATTTCAAATATAGTTGGTTTAGATATTGATTTCCATTTTCTAACAATTTATTTTGCCAACCACCAGAATTAAACTTAACAAGGTCTTACTATTATTTAAGCAATTCCGATCCTGTATCTTCTTCTTCTTCTTTCAGCTTTTCCCACTTAGGGGTCGCCACAGTGGATCACCTGTCCACTCATGATTGGCAGTGGACTTGTATGGTGTCGAGTTGCAAGCCCGGCACCCAACCTTCCACAGAAGGCACACATACACACACACGCACTCATGCCCAGGGCCAATTTAGAGTGTCCAATCCACCTACAGCATGTCTTTGGGACGTGGGAGGAAACCGGTGCACCCAGAGGAAACCCACACGACCACAGTGAGGACATGTGGACTCCGCACAGAAGGCACCCCAGCTCATTTCCTTAGTAACACTTATTTGTTCTACCAGTATTCCTGAGAGAGTACTCTATAAGAAATGTTTAAAGTCTGCTAACTTATCACACACCCAAAATATATGTTCCCAGTTATCTTTCTTCCCCATCATACCTCTAACATTTGCCATCTACCAAAAGAAAAATCCATTGATGTCTGCTTGTGCCATCAGCATTCTGCAGAAGCCTTTGACATCACAGATGTATCAGGACAGGAACATAAGCCACAAAAGCAACCAGAACCAACAGAGTTCTACTGGACAAATTACCGGACTACCAGAACAACCGAGACCACATATAATCCAGCTACCAGGAGCAGCAGCACCTTCACAGAGACCATTTTTTTGGGAAGACCAATATCAACAGAACAGACACCAACCACCACACCAATACCAAGGCCAGCACCAGTACCAGAACAACAACGACCACCTCCAGAGCCTCAGAGCTTGTCCCTCTTACCAGGTCCCCCCCACCACAGCCACAGCGAGGAATACTACTACAACCCACTGAGATTTCAGAAAGCACAGGAGGAATTCTAGAGGTCTCAGACCCTATCCATGAACTCCCAGGGAGACAGGAGAACCAAACAGTGGACAGGGGTGAGGAAAATACAATACTTGGACAATCCCAACTGGAACCTTGACTACAACCCAGGTCCCAGGCTCAGGAGGAGGAACCAGCCACAACAACAGGTGCTCCACTTATCTGAAACCACTCCGTTAAAGCACTGACTGAAGATGAAAAAGTGTGTTGCCCAAAGGACTTACTTTTGTTCCAAGCTGCAGGAGTGAGGTAGCTCAGGTACTGATTTAAAATGTTTGTGAGGAAGCTCAACTTAAGGGTACAGTTTCATGGCAAAATTAATGACATTGAAAATAAGCCTATTGAAACTATAAAAAGGCCTAGCTGATATTGTTCACCACTACATTAAAGATTAGCTGCTTTCAAAGTGAAATGTGAGATGGACATAAGGAAACTACTTAAAAAAAACATCCTAAGAAAAAACGTTATAACAACACAGGGAGAAAGAAAAGTATTGATCGAGCTAGGCAATGATAAATTCAGGTGCATAATGAAGGCAGACAAGGGAGAAGATATACTTGTGACTGATACCACTAGCTACAACCAAACGTTAGAGAACATGCTGGAATATAACAGCTTTTATGAGTTATTTTCCATGAATGACATAAAAAGAGCATATTATTTATGGAACACTAATCTCACCACATTATGGAAAGAAAAATATATTACTGAAAATCCTTATAATTATTTATGGAGCACATGCTCATGTTTACCTTACTTTTTTGGAATTCCAAAGCCATGCAAGAACAGAGAAGACCCACCTTATAGATTGGTGGTAGCAAGTGGAAGTTCCCTTACTAAAGCCACAGCCATTTTAGATTACTTGCTGAAACCTTTAGCAGAAAAGAATGTCATACATTAGAGATTAAATAGACTTTTTTGAGGAAAATAAAAAAATTACCCGCGGTGGTGGTGCTGCGGTAGCATTGTCGCCTCACAGTAAGACTCTGTCCAGTTCGATTCTCAGCTAGAACGTCTTCTGCATGGATACATGTGTGAATGGGTTAGTACCTTCGTTGAAGGTTGTGCATCAGGCCTGGCAAGCCGGTACGTAAAAATCAACTGCCAATCATTAGCAGACCGGAGTTCTGCTGTGGTGACCCCTAACCGGGAAAAGCCGAAAGACACAGTGGAAGCTGAGAGTATTTTATTAACTGTCAACGTGGAATCCTTGTACACAGTGCTACCTCACAATTACTGTATAACAGCAGCTATAGAGTCTTTTAAGAAACATAATCAAGGTACAGAAGCACAACTGCAAAAGTTAAGTAAGCAGATTAATCTTGTACTGGACTTTAATTTCTTTACTTTCAATGGCAAACACTAGAAACAAAAAAACTGGTATAGCAATGGGGGCTGCCATGGCTCCTAGCATAGCTAACATAGCCCTGGGCAAGTGGGAGGAGGACTTTTGTGTTAAACAACACAGACTACATGCAGCATACCACATGCTATTTATGTTATATTGATAGCATCTTTATTGTGACACCTTACAGCTTGGAGATTTTATCACTTACCTCAATCAAACAACCCCCTTCCTGAAGTTTACCTCTTCTCATAGTTATACTTCGACCAGTTTCTTAGATCTGCAGATTTTCAAGGACACCAACAATAACAGAAACACCACTATCTATTCAGAAAACTAACAAGGGTTAACTTATTACTCCACAGTGAAAAGTCTGCATCCTGCAAAAACAAGTATAATGTGTTGATGTCCCAGAGCTATAGATTAGCTAGAATTACCACACAGATGGAACCATTTTTGAGAAACCTGAACAACTTAGGGAATGATTTTCTGGTGAGATGCTATGAAAGTCAGATGTTAAAAAAACATCCTGGAATCCATTATAGAACTGAAAAGGACTGAAGCACCTTCACTCAACCTCCCCAGTAGGAGAATGTTAAGAAATTCCACAGAGAATAACAAATGCAAAAATAGCTGCATCCCGACATACACTTTGGATTATCACAGTATCAAAAATGTTATTGAAGAAAACTGGGCAATTGTAACAGGAAACCCTTTTCTGATTAACATCTTAGGTGAACCATCCTTTGTTTACAGGAAGGCCAGGAACATTAGAAGTTTTGTTGAATTTAAACCTAGACTATATGAGAGAAACACTAAAAGATGTGAAGCTAATTGTACATTTTGCATATTTATAGAGCCAAGTGATAGTTTTTATTGCCCTTTTTTAAAAAAAATCATTAAGACCAGTGCAGGGCGTAACTGTAACACTACAAAGGTAATTTACAGGGCACAGTGCAATGAATGTGATGCATTTTATGTGAGCAAAACTGTAAATAAGCTTAAGTATAGGATTTCATGTCATCTGGGAGAAATCCGCTCTGGATGTAAAAATAATGCACTAGCCAAGCATCTTGCTCTTCATAAAAGACACACAGGTTTTAAGTTCCAGATCCTTGACCACATAGACATGGGTGATCTTGAAGGAGACATCCTGAATGTGCTGGAGAAACATGAACTCGTGGCAATTAAAGTTGAAGTCTTTCAGGAAGCCTGAACTAAACTACTACTGATCACTTAAAAGTGTACTGGAACTTAGAAAATTGCTTCACTGTTTACATGACTAATTTTATTTTATTTTATTCTTCCAGTTGATTTTAAATATGATGTTAAATCCATTTTAATTTAAGTGCATATTGTGTTTCCATCGTCATACATTTTTCTTTTTCTTATTCTTTTTCCCACTTTATTCTAAATGATGTGTGATAACAATAATAGCTAATTATACAATAATATTTTTGTAGATAGTTTTTAGGGTTCTTGTACACAGACCTGAAGAAGTCTAGAAGGACGAAAGCGATCTTTGTTAACAATAGGTTATGGAAATAGAATATGATTTTTACAATGGATTTTTTGCATGCAAAATGTATTTGTATATATTTATAAATATTTTTAGATTGTCAAATAGTCTAAGGTTTATATATTTCCAGCCATGTAGTATATTGTCTTGGATAAAATCACAGGCTTAATAATCTGGTTAAATAAGAGGTACTACATTACTAATTTTATTTAAAGTACATAAGGATTATATTATTATGACAGCTACTAAGTATGGCAGGAACAGCTCGAATGTCACACTGATGGGGGAAGGGATGTACATTTAACATATATAACAATAACACTTTGTTTTACAGCACAATAAACCACTTCCTTGACTGATAAAAAGTATATGTATATATATATATATATATATATATATATATATATATATATATATATATATATATAGTTAGAAAGCTTATGAGGAAACTTTTACTCTATTTTTATTTTATTTCAGTGGCTTTTCTGTGTACTTAAAGGATGCTTGACTGGAAACAGACTGCCCACCCTGCTTGGATTACTTTTGAATACTTAATAATTCTGTACAATATTTCAAATTATATATTTTTTATTTATTTATTTTTTTTTTACTAAGGACAAGCTTAAGTTTGCTACTTCTACTACCATTGTCTGATCTGATTAATATACAGTGATTAACTAGATATATATGGATTGAAAATCTTCCACACAGAGAAGTTTCTTACACTGTTTTGTTTCTGAACCCACTATACTTGTCTAGTGGGTTGTTTGATAACCTGTTTTCTGGGTATAAAAGAATCAATGCAAACACTTCCAGGCAAAATTTCTAAATCTTCTAGACATTGTTGCATATTCGTGAGCCATACATATGTCCTCTCATTGGATCTTTGAAAATTGCCTTTCTAATATCTCTTCTTCCCAGTCTTTTCTGACCTCTTCTTCTTGATTCATATAATTATCATGCAATAATGTTATGCCCTACTAATTGTCCCTTTTAACAGCAGCTTCTATTCTAGATTCAATTAAAACTCTAGTGTAGGTTTTTCATTTAAGATTCACTCATTCCCTTCTCTTTGTCTATGCTCTGATATCAGTTGCTGATAGTAAAGGCAATCACTATCCTACAATCCAAATGTCTTCTTGGCTTCTTCCCATTCTATTACCTTTCCTTTTCCAACTATTTGTTCACAATACCTTGGTTCCTTTGCCAGCTTCCTCCTGTAATTCCATCTTCCTCTTGTCTGTTCTCTGTACCCTTAATTGCAGTCATCTATTTCAGTAGAATATCCTTTCCTCATTCTGGCGGTGGTTTAGTTCTTAGTATACTTTCTGCTACTTTATGAATATAATACTCTGTATGACTGCTGCTATTCTCTTTAAGGATCTGCATTCAAAATCCCATTCTTTACTTATTTCTTGAATTACCCCCCTGCTTTGTCATTATCCTTTCCACTTTAAATTGTAGCATTCTGCTTGTGTTATGTGTAAGAGCCTTAATTGTATAGCTCTAACATATCTTCAAACCAGTGAATTCTAAATCTCCTTGTTCTGTTGAGAGGATCAGCTTATTCAACTTGACTCTTGCCCTGTTTCCCTCTGAAATGAAATCTTTCAAATCTTTATGAATTGAATATAAATTCTCCTCTGGTTGATAAAAATATGTTTGACCTGTGTAAAAAAAAATGGACAAAACACTTTTACTGCTTATCCATAAGCAAGAGCTTCCCGTTTTCATTTTTGTATTTTCTTTTTTTTTGTCTCTTCCCACATATTCTTAGCTGCCATGACTGAATCCATTTTAATCTATACTCCTAAATACTTCATTTTATCATGTCCCAATAAATATGGGTATTGCTGGTCCAGTTACTATATGAGTGCATAGTTTATAGCTATAGCCTTTGCTTTAGCTTCATTAATTTTATATTCTGAAAAAAAAAAGCAACTGTGTCAAAATATTCCACAACACTGAGATGTCCTTTCCTGGTTCCATCAGGTACAAAATAATGTTGTTGTTTTTCTTTTGGCTTTTCCCGGTTAGGGGTCGCCACAGCGGAACTCCAGTCCGCTAATGACTGGCAGCAGATTTTCATGGTGCCGAAGTGCCAGCTCGACGCCCAACCTTCAACGATGGCACGCCCATTCATGCATGTCTTTCGAACACTACTCAACCATGGGGAGGACATGCAGACTCCACACAGAAGGCGCTCCAGTTGAGAATCGAATGGGAGAACCTCTTGCTTTGAAGCGATAATGCTACAGCTGCACCCCCATGGCTATATCAGGTACAAAATAATATGATCTGCAAATAAAGCCAACTTTTTGTGAACACCATACTGATTATATCCTTACATTTCTGAGTCCCTTATTGCTTTTTCTCCAATTCTTGTGCAAAACATTGAGAAATATGCTGCACAAATCAGATTATTTGTTCTTACTGCAAAATAGGTAAGAATTAATATTGCCTAATAGCTAAAATGAGTCAACAAAGT